>NC_090740.1:75199281-75269281 GCF_036898095.1 Palaemon carinicauda
GAACTTCGCCAAACGCCCACGGTTCCTGCCAAGCATGGTATTTATCACCATATCAAGACGACGGGACCCCCAGTCTTCGCAAAATTCAGACGTCTGGCACCGGAACGATTGGCAGCCGCCAAACAGACGTTCGCCGAAATGGAGAAAATGGGCCTTTGCCAAAAGGCCTCCAGCCCATGGTCGTCACCCTTACACATCGTTCTGAAGAAAGACGGCTCCCTCCGTCCGTGCGGGGATTACAGGCGCCTGAACATGCAAACAGAACCGGATCACTACCCCCTCCCAAACATTGCCGACGTCACCTCCTACTTGCACAAAGCGAAGGTTTTCTCTACGCTCGACCTCCTGAAGGGGTATTATCAGGTGCCTATGAACCCAGAAGACATCCCCAAGACCGCCATCACCACTCCGTTTGGTACATATACCTTCAATTACTCCTGTTTTTGCCTTCGTAATGCTGGGGCAACATTTCAACGTCTCATGGATGGCATCTTAGGGGACCTCCCTTTCTGTGTATGTTATGTGGACGACATACTTGTGTTCTCCTCCTCAAAAGAGGAACACCTCCGTCACCTGCGCCTCGTGCTCGACCGCCTGCAACAAAACGGCCTTGTACTCCGGTACGACAAGTGTACCTTTGGCGCCAACAAAGTGTCGTTCTTAGGGCACCGTATCACTCCTGAAGGAGTCCATCCCCTCCCTGAGAAGGTAGCAGCCGTTCAGAATTTCCCCACGCCCTCGACCGTCAAAGCTCTGCAGGAATTCTTGGGCATGATCAACTATTATCACCGTTTTCTGCCAGCCATTGCCGCCACTCTTGCTCCCCTCTACGCCTCCCTCAAGGGCAAGCCAAAGGACCTGAAGTGGGGTCCCCTTCAAGAAGCAGCCTTCTGCAATGCAAAGAAGGCCCTATCAACTGCTGCGGCTCTCACTTTTCCTATCCCACACGCCCCTCTCCTTCTCTCCAATGATGCCAGCGACGTCGCTATTGGTGCAGTACTCGAGCAGGTGGTCAAAGGCTCGCCCCGCCCATTGGCCTTCTTCAGCAGAAAACTGTCCAAGGCAGAATCGGGTTATTCTACCTTCGATCGAGAATTGCTGGCGGTGCACTTGGCTGTCCGTCACTTTCGTCATTTCTTAGAAGGTATGCCCTTCGTCATTCGTACAGACCACATGCCTCTGGTGCACGCCTTCACTCGACAGTCTGACGCCTGGTCCGCCCGTCAACGCCGACATCTCTCCGCTGTGGCTGAATACAATTGCACCCTCCAATATGTCCCTGGGAAAATGAATCCCGTTGCCGATGCCCTGTCAAGAAACACGTTGGCTGCCGTTCAACTGGGATTGGATTACAACGCCTTGGCTGAAGCCCAACGACAGGATCCAGAGTATCAAGCTTGTAGGACATCCTGCATGTCCCTCCGTTGGGAGGATTTTCCCCTCGAAGACTCCAACACCACCCTCCTCTGTGACGTCAGTACTGGTAGACCGCGACCTTGGATTCCTGCTCCCATGTGCCGACAAGTGTTTGATTTCATCCACGGTCTTTCACATCCCTCGTGCCGTTCTACTGCACAGCTGCTGAAGGCAAAGTTCATTTAGCACGGCATTTCTAAGGATGCTAAGGATTGGGTCCGGGCCTGTACTTCTTGCCAAACTTCCAAAGTACATCGACACACGGATTCAGGAGTGGGCACCCTTCCTCAACCTCAGCGTCGTTTCGCACACATTCACGTCGACGTTGTAGGCCCCCTACCCACATCACAAGGACATCGTTACCTGTTTACCGTCATCGACCGCTCCACTCGTTGGCCTGAAGCCATCCCCATGGAAACTGCAACGTCCGCCTCATGTACATCTGCCTTACTCTCTGGATGGATTTCAAGATTCGGTATCCCTGAGCATATTACTTCTGACAGGGGAACAACTTTCACCTCTCAATTATGGACGTCATTAGTGAATCTCCTGGGCATCACCCTACATCAGACAACGGCCTACAACCCCGCTGCCAATGGAATGGTTGAACGTTTTCATCGCACCCTCAAAGCAGCTTTGATGTCCCGCTGCAAGGATTGCAACTGGTTTACTCAGCTTCCCTGGGTCCTCCTTGGACTAAGGACCACTCCTAAAGACGCCCTCGACGTCTCGGCAGCCGAAATGGTGTATGGCGACCCGTTGGTCGTCCCTGCCGAATTTTTTCCTTCTGCGACCTCCTCCGACGATCTCCAGCGCATACGTCACGTCGTGGGAAAATTTACTCCGTGCCGCCAGACTTACAAGCCCCCAGCGAAGCATCACATACCAACGGACTTGCACTCTGCAACGCACGTCTTCCTGCGCAACGACACTAGCAAGCCACCACTAACGCCCCCTTACACGGGCCCTTTCCTTGTGATCCGACGCAGTCCGAAAGCATTCCTCCTAAACATTCGGGGCAAAGAAGATTGGGTCTCCATTGATCGTCTAAAACCTGCTTATCTTCTGCCAGATGACCCGCCTACAGTTCGCCTCTCTAGATCAGGGCGCCCTATTTAACATGTACAGTATGTCATTTTAGGGGGGGAGCCATGTACCAACCGTGTGTTACACAATTGTACATAATTATTTTGTATATATTATGCTTGTATCTGCGCTCTTCCCTCGCACTAAAAAGAACCTGAATGATCATGTCTTTGTTTTGCCCTGTAACATTTGTCTGTCTCTCGAACAGGTCATGTCCTGTTGCCTTGAGGTTTTGTATATAAAGAAGAGTGTTCCTTAATAAATAACTCAGTCGTTTCCAATCTGCCTTTAAGTTCACATCCTCTCTCGGCCCGTCACACTGATGTCTCGCCAGGTAAATCCTCGGACAGCTGGGTAGCGTCAGGTTCCGATATCTTTTATGGCCTCTCGTGGTATGGTTGGTTTCAACTTGGCCTTTTATTAGAAGGGGCTAGCGTTCGATCCCAAGTATGAGGTAGAAATTTATTTCTATTTGAACACGATATTGTGTTGATATTTATCCATATTGACTCATTAGGGGTAATTTGAATGAATTACTACCAATTGTGTCACGTGGTGGGCCGGGATATCGGGTAAAACTCGCTGGTAAGAGACTGATGTCTCGCCAGGTAAATCCTCGGACAGCTGGGTAGCGTCAGGTTCCGATATCTTTTATGGCCTCTCGTGGCATGGTTGGTTTCGACTTGGCCTTTCATTAGAAGGGGCTAGCGTTCGATCCCAAGTATGAGGTAGAAATTTATACATAAATATATATATATATATATATATATATATATATATATATATATATATATATATATATATATATATATATATATATATATATATATATATATATATATATATATATATATATATATATATATATATATCCTTATGAAGCTGGTACAGCGTAGAGTAAATATAGTATTTTATTCATAATCTTATTTATATTTCATTTGTGCAATGAAGAGATGAATAGCCAGCCCATACCATGAGTTCCTCTCGTGTAGTTCGGGTTTATTATGTAAATTATGTGAGACTTTCGTCATTAATTTCATTGTATTCTTCATTCAAGTCAGTATTCTTATGAGGTATTGCGTCATGTTTGAGAGAAAATATACAATTCTTATTTTGTCCCATGTGGTTAGGAAGATTTCCGAAAAACCTAGAGATAGATGTTATCTTTTTTTTCTACTTTGGGGACAAAGGGTTGGCGGACTTTGGGGACAAAGGGTTGGCGGAGCTAGCTTAGAGAGAAAGCCGTCTCTCATTGCATGAGTACACGTTTGAGAGAGCAATATTTGGTAATTCTGACACCCTTAGGCCAACCCCCCACGCTTCCATATCTCGCTTGGACCTGGAAGTAGCTAAGTTACATATAGAGGCGACCCCAGGGTTGCATAGATCAGATAGCGAATCCCAGCCTTAAGTCATAGGCATCTCCCCATCTCTCTCATATGCATCTCAGTATAATGTTTTAAAAGTGTTTAGAGACATATCAAAGTTTTGGTGTGACAGGTTTTTGTAAACATAGTATGCATAAAAATTTTCTTGGAGCTTTTGTAAATAGCCCTGTAGTAAGGTGAAAGGTATTTGTATTGGGATCTGGTTATCGATTTTCATTAAGTAACAAACCTGAATATTCTATTCAGATTTAATTTCAAGTGAAACAAGTGATTGTATGATTTTTATAAGTATTATTTCTTTTATCTTAGTCTAAGGTTTATTCAGATATATTTCAAGTCAAGTAATCATATAATTTTCAGATTGTAACACTTTTGTCTGAATTTAAGTTATGTATAGGCTTAATATTTCGAGTGATTTAATTGTTTTATGTAAATTCTTTCAAAGTGTTGTAATTTATATAAATTATGTTTATTTTTGTAAGAGTGTATTATTCCAAACAGCAATGTTTAAATTAGTATTCTCTCATATCCTGTTAAAGAATAGATGAAAGATTTGTTTTGAATAAGTCTTAAGAATAATTACTGAGTTTAGTTTTGAGTGTACTTAAGAGATCTTTGGATATTCAGTGTTTTATATATTGCTGTCTGGGAGTTATATAATTGTCTCAGAGTTCAGGTATTAATATTTCCAATTGTAACAGAGTTAATGTAAAAAATAAAAGAAAAAGCGAGTTTGAAACTTGAGAGGTTGAACAACTTACCAGCTGTAATATATATAATACTATATGTACGGTTCCCAGACAGGGGACCATCTTATAATACATATATATATATATATATATATGTGTGTGTGTGTGTATGTATATATGTATGTATTGTCACAAGTAAAAAATATGATTAAAATACTTAGGTAATGGAATGATGGTTATTGAACTCTGGCGCTGTTTTGCTTCGTCTATCAGACGCAAAGTCAGGTGTCATGGCGCTTGACAAATGATGATTAGACCCTTTTGTTGTTTTCAAATTCTTCGTTACAGGCAAGGAAGGTGGAGGGAGCAGCAAAAAGAGGACATTGACATAGATCTGAGGGGCATGCCCATGCTTAGGACCCCCCCGGCAAGATGGGATTGACCCCCTAAGGTGCCCATGAATGACACCGCCCAAGATAACTACGCTTTGGTGCAGTTTTGAAGATAGTCACGTCTAACGGCTAATGTCCATTCCCATTGGTGTCCTTTAAAGATAAGAACCATTTATTTTTATCATGTAAATTGATAAGTCTCCCTTTGCTGTAGATCCTTCCGCCGTCCGAGCCTAAGTTTGTATTTTGAAAACCGGGGAGAGGGGACGTAGATTGAGAACCAGTATGGTGCGGTTACATCACCTGCTACTGCTACCCATAGGCGAGATAGCCCCAAACCCTCTGCAACGTAGGGGAAATAAGAACGCACAGATATGTGAGGTAAGTCAGTTAAGTTCGAGTCCTACTCGAGAGTGGGCAACCCTCACTAGGCCCACCGGCCATGGTAAGCCTACTACAGCCATGGCGGACGTCCATACACCATATGACGTCCAATAGTTTCTTTTAGTTTAGATGTACCCCCGTCCACTTTCCCCACGTACAATATATTATTGTACCAATTAAAAGTAAATTCCATTATATTTGACTGATGAAATCATTTAAGAGCCCGCGAGAAACTTATAACACTTTTGTTATGCACCCTCAAGATTTAAAGTTCTAATCTACTCGCTTTGAAGAAGATTTTTGTTCATTTTAATTGTGAAAATTAACTTAGACAATAAATCCTCTTACGAGATAACCCTCGTCTAATTCACTGCCTCCTATCATGTACCATAGATTGGTTATTACACCATGCCCCTATGACAAATTTGGTGGCTTTATGGTGGGATGAAGAGGATTAAAAACAAGTGTGATAATTATCAAAAGATCGATTGCAGCAGCTACCAAAATAGTTGACTTTGGACGTGAAGAAGATACAAAGATGAAACACGAGAAGCAAGAAAGAGACATTTCAGGAGAAGTGGAAAGGAAAAATGCAGGAGAAAAAGAAGTTGAAGAACATAACTAAAGAAGATAAAAGACGAATGGATGTCCTTAGAAAGATCAAGAAGAAAATCCTGACGATGATGTTGAGAATAGCAGCAACCAGGAGGAGTTTTGCGAACCAGTCACCCACGGAGGACCAGCAAAGAGGAGAGCTTAGCACCCTTCCGTCGAGACGAGCGGGCCGAAACAGACAGCGCCCAAGGGAGGAAACTATATGGAAACACACCCGTCCTTGAGAGAATGACACGACAATGTTCCTGTTGGAAAAGAAGACACTATGCCCTCATGTACGCCCAAAATTGCCGTTTTGTTCAGTTTCCCGTCGCGGGAGCAACAGCATCGAAACTCGCCATCCGAAATGGCGACCCAGGACCCTACTATGGACCCATTCAACAGAAGCAGTTAGGGTGCTTCTAATTGCCCTAATGTAGAGGATTTCGTCGTCGAAATGAGAGCAGCAGGCGCATTGATAGAAATGGCGCGCCCATACAGGCCAAAGACAATCCCGAAAACTGGAAGAGGTCTCAAGGTGACCCACAGCAATCAACCCACACATAAGTTAAGTAATGTGGTACAAAATCTGTAGTTTAATGATTAATTAATAAGTTTTGAGATTTTGTAAAACTGTGTAGAGTAACGAAGTTATCGTTCCGTTTTCTTTACATAATGTTAAAGCTAAATGAAAGGACAGTAGTTTTGATTGAAGAAAGTAACTAGTTGAGTAAGATGTTTTCAGTGTTAAAGCTTCGAGTAAAGATTTACTTTTCTTTTCTCAAAAAAAGAAAATAGTATTGATTTTGTTGCTGTGTGGATAAATAAGAAATTGTTTTTTATGCTGTATGAACTGTAAGTTTTCATTTCATAGTTTCTTTGGCTTATAGTATTTTAAGTTTGTTTTTTTAAGACCTTCGTTGTTAAACATGTTAAATGTGTTTCTTGGAAAAGAAGTGGAGTCACATGTTGAAATAATTCTGTGTTAACAATAAGTTGTTTAATTCGAGAGAAGAAATGTTTCAGTCATAATCGAAATGTAGAAAGTTTGTAAATTTGGCGTTAAGACGTAATTTATGGAGTTCTTTTTTATGTCCCTTTGGAATATGTTATTAGTAAAATTTAATGAGAAAGAAATGTAATTTAGGTACATCGATAATTAGGGAAATTTGTGTCACAATATTTGTTCTTACGTCATACTCCGTATTATCGATCAGTAGCCTACTTAGATCGTTATGAAATGTTTACAAAGAAGGTTAAGCTATTGTTTACCAGTTTTAGTCTGAGATTATCCTAATTAATGAAGATAAGTTTGTTAACGTAATAACATGAAGTGAGTTCAGTTGTCAACAATTGTTCAGTAATTAGTAATGTCACACAGGATATTTAGAAATCTTGCATCCAGTTCTTTTAGTTGCAGTGTGTCACAAGTGATTTGGTCACCAGTGTTCGGTCTGATTGATGACACCGAGCTTTGTTAACAAATTATTTTAGGAAAGTAACATCCAATGATGTAGCAGTGAGATGGATGTATTTTAAAACCTGGGTGATTCAGGTATGGGTGAGATGAATGAAGCAAACGTGATGACGTGTGAATTCTCTGAGCAAGCATTATGATGTTACAGACACTGTTAAAGAGCGCATCTTGAATTTTTTTTTTTTTTTTTTTTTTTTTTTTTTTTGTGTGTGTGTTGAAAGAAATCTTAAATTTTGACAAGTAATGTAATTTCTTTTTACTTAAAGGTCAGAATTAAATCTTGGTTTTCTAGCTCTGTATAGGATTGTGTGTTTTGGAAAAATCGTGACAAGTGATAAAAATTGATTGTTTTTAGGTGCTATTTGGCAACATGATAGAAAGATGAGAATTTAAATTCTTATGTATTTGTTCATTCCTTTTACCTCACGAGAACAAATAAGTAATGTGAAAAATTTGAGAAATGGCTAACAAGTTGCCGTAGATTTTTGTTTCTTTGTGTCAAGGAATAAAGTAAATGATCGGAATGTGTGTAAAACCAGATAATTGTGACACGGTAATTTTAGCAGCAGTGTTAAAAGATTTGATAGGCTAACAGGTGACCAAGGCGAACTAGACACCATGCCAGCATAAGCCTTGACAGGTGCCCTGTGTGTTGAAAATAGCTGGGTCAAGCAATAAACTCTGATTCATTTACTTATTTTTGAGTATTGAAGGAATCATATTAACTTTGGGTTAGAAAGTGATCATAAGTAGCCATACCGTTGCCCTTCATTAGTTAATTGGTGTCTGATAAGAAAAAAATTATGTTTTATGTCAGATTGTGTTAAAGAAAAAAGGATGTTTTTGGTGTCAAAGTATAACGCAAAAGGTGATTTTGATTGTGATTAAGTGATTTGGTGAATCAAGGAGAGAAATCCTAGTATTTTAATGGCCTTGTGTACGTTTAAAGACCAATAAGAGACTACTTAATTGCCCTTCAGAATTATGTAAGTCTCAGTGACTTGTCTCAAAGATCAAAGGAGACTTATTGTTATCTACTTGCGGTTTCTGTTTTGTTTCCTTTTTCTGTTTGTGTAGTTTGTTTATGCCGTAATGCCTGTTTTATGGATAAGTTAAGGACGTAGTCTTAAGATTTTGAGCTCAATTCGTTTTTTCAGTTTCGGTAATTTTTGCATGTTATGTTTTTTTTAGTTTTTTCTCTTTCTGGTGTTTTTAGTTACAAGTTCTTTGCTCGCTAATGAATGTAAGGAAGATGAGTTTTGAGTTATTTCCTATGATCCTGGTGAATGCTATCCTTTTGGAAAGGGTTTGATGATTATTGGGAAGTTTAAGTTGGCAAAGTTCGACCCATGCAAGTCCCTGTGTGTGAATGTTTGTGTTTGCATACGTTCGTGTGAGTGTATGAGATGCACAGAGGGAGATGTGAGATTGCGCACGTGCAGGAGCGGCGTCAATATGTTCGCAAAATAAAAAGAAAAAAAGTGGAGATGGCTAAAAAAGAATTTGTCTCTTTGTGTCTGATGGTGTCAGAGCTTTGTGAGATAGTTCTGTGGAAAAGATGAGAGAGAATTGGTTCTTTAGCTACTGATTAGAATTCAATTACGGTGTTCTTATCATGGTTAGTTACAGAGTCAACTGTTACTACTACGTATACTTAGGAGGATTAGGCTCATGCTGAATGTGTTTCTTTGAGTAGGCATGCAAATTGGAGTATGTATGAGTTTTGGTTGTTTATTGTTACCGCCGTTGTGAGAAAGACGGACAGAATGATCGTCCCTTAAGTATCTTAGGGAAGTAAGAAAGTTCTTCTTCGAGTTTTTTTTTTTTTTTTTTTTTTTTTTTTTTTTTTTTTTTTGGGGGGGGGGGGGTAATTGGTTAAGGAGATTTTTTTTTATTATTATTATTGACCTCAGTGACAGGTTATGAAGAATTTGTAATGTTCTGAGTCAAGTTAAACGTAATTTGTAAACAGTTTTGACTTTAGCGAAATTCTATGGTGTTCTGCTTTAACGTAAATTTACGTTTTCCAGCTTGTTTGAGATTTAACGTAGATCTGATCGGAATGATTTTCCCTATTCATAATTGCACTAGGAAGTTTCGGTTTCAAATTAGTTCTCTGTGATTTGTTGTTGCACTCCCCAAGAGAATTTAGTACACCATACGTTTAATTTGGCTCCACAAGGCACTAGAAGAATTGGAAGACCCAGGCCTACATGGCTTAGGGCTATAAAGTGCAAAGTAGATGATGAGGTGATGTATTGGTAACGCAAGAGCCTTTATTTGCTTGATGTAGGTCAACTTGGATGAATAAGTGTCCTAGAATGATTGTTGTTTGTTTGCCAGAGTTCGAGTTCGGCTTAGTTTGAGTACCAGCAAAAGAGATGAGACAACACAAGAACAGAGTATCAGTGTTGTGAAAGTACTGTATCTAGAGTGTCTGTTGTGAAACTTCTGTCAGAAAGCTTGTTTTCAGTTGTGATACGAACAATGTGTCAGCAGTTTGCCCAGATTGGAATTCGAACGATTGGGCATGGAGTGTTTGAAAACATAGCCCTGATGACGATGTCGTCATGAAGGCGCGCCTAGCGAAAGCGTGACTGAGAGAGAGAGAGAGAGAGAGAGAGAGAGAGAGAGAGAGAGACTTTCTGTACTTGGGCGTTGAGATGCCCTTAGAGTTTTGATGACCGTTGTTGTGAGTTGGCAGGTACTGATTAAAACTTGGGAATTTGGGCATTCCTGTTGTGGATGTTGAGGAATTGTTTTCTTTTTTTCACTGTCTGGTTGGACTGGTATTCTGTTTTGATGCTTTTTGATGTCCTGCCTGTCTCTGATTGAGGAGAGGAGAGGGGGTCAGGCCAGTTGTGCTGACGAATCCTCTACCGGTAAGTGAAACTTTGGGCTTAGAACAGGCACCCAATGAGGGCAGGGGTCGGGAAAACACTCCTACCCAAGGAGTGGTTCCGGGGATCCCAGACATGCCTTACTTAATGCAGAGTATAGGCATAGCTCAAATGAGTAGTTGTAATGGTACCATTTCATTGTTTTTTCGCATGGATACCTGCAGAAGCCTGCAGAAGTGTTCCGAGTGGAGGAACAGAGCTTTGTTTGATTATGATACTTTTTGCTAGTATGATACAGTTAGTTAACTGTTGATGGTGATGCGCATTAATTAATTTTTGGTACAGCTGTTTAAAGATATTGGATGTTTTAACATGTTTAAAGATGTTTTGTTATGTTTTAAAGATATCAGATGATATTTCATTATGTTTGATGATGATCTTTTCTTGTGGTTTCTTTGCATATTATGACCATACTTAATAGCTATTATTGTCACTATTTGATAATAACTGTAGTGGATCCAGGTATACCCAGGAGATACGAAAGTATCAATGGAGTGTGAATATTTAGGATATGTCCACGTGTTGATTTTCCGGGGAATTGTTTTTTTTTTTTTTTTTTTGTGAAACTTTTCTTTTAGGTAATTTGAGAGTGTTTTGCTAGTCACTATCATTTTTGGTTTGGGACATAATGAATGTATAATGTATTGTGTTTACCAGTACTATATCTTAGATCTCTTTCAGACTGAGAGTCCAATGAATGAGCCTGAGTGTACGCTTGACATATGAGGGCATTCATTCTTTTTGTACGATGACTGCATTCACTAATGGACTGTTGGATATAGAAAAGTTAAGTATTTCTAAATATAATGATTACTTACTGTTGTATAAGTTGTAACTTTGTAGTCACTGTCCTCTATTATATGTTTTCTTAACAAATCATACAGTATTCATACATGTTCAATTATAAAGTATGTATATCATGAATACAGACATGTATAGTGTTGATTGATGATTAATTCTCTTTTTGAATTATCTTTAACATACGTTCACTGATAATGAGGATTTTTGTGTGATTTGTTTTGATGATGAAAGTCTCTGTTTCCGATTACATTTGCTAATATATGACCTTTGAGTATTTTGGTTTTTGATTTTTGGTTACTCATATTGTATTTCTTATGTATTGATATTATTGCAGTTCCTGCTTTCTCATGATACTATGCATAACTATTATTATAATATATGCAAACTTTGTAACTTTGTTGCTGGTTGTTTTTTTTGTTTTTTATGAGGATTTATGATTATGTATGATCAAGGCTAAGCACAACAGAGCAGATCCTTTTGAGTTTTGTTTGTTTTTCACTTGATATCAAGTAAAGTTTCTGACACTCAGAAGCTATTCGGGGTTTGAATTTGAAGTAAAATTTGTAGTAATTCTTTTCTTTGGAAACTACCACAGTTCCAGGAGAAACTGAAACTTGGTAAGGGGGAGTTTGTCACATGTAAAAAATATGATTAAAATACTTAGGTAATGGAATGATGGTTATTTAACTCTGCAGCTTCGCCTATCAGACGCAAAGTCAGGTGGCATGACGCTTGACAAATGATGATTAGACCCTTTTGTTGTTTTCAAATTCTTCGTTACAGGCAAGGAGGGTGGAGGGAGCAGCAAAGAGAGGACGTTGACATAGATTTGAGGTGTATACCCATATATTGGCCTTGGGCATACCCATGCTTAAGACCCCCCAGGCAAGATGAGATCGACCCCCTAAGGCGCCCATGAACGACACCGCCCAAGATAACTACGCGTCGGTGCAGTTTTGAAGATAGTCACGTCTAACGGATAACGTCTATTCCCAATGGTGTACTTTAAAGATAAGAACCATTTTTTTATCATGTAAATTGATAAGTTTCCCTTTGTTGTAGATCCTTCCGCCGTCCGAGCCTAAGTTTGTATTTTGAAAACCGGGGAGAGGGGACGTAGATTGAGAACCAGTATGGTGCGGTTACATCACCTGCTACTGCTACCCATAGGCGAGATAAGCCCCAAACCCTCTGCAACGTAGGGGAAATAAGAACGCACAGATATGTGAGGTAAGTCAGTTAAGTTCGAGTCCTACTCGAGAGTGGGCAACCCTCACTAGGCCCACCGGCCATGGTAAGCCTACTACAGCCATGGCGGACGTCCATACACCATATGACGTCCAATAGTTTCTTTTAGTTTAGATGTACCCCGTCCACTTTCCCCACGTACAATATATTATTGTACCAGTTAAAAGTAAATTCCATTATATTTGACTGATGAAATCATTTAAGAGCCCGCGAGAAACTTATAACACTTTTGTTATGCACCCTCAAGATTTAAAGTTCTAATCTACTCGCTTTGAAGAAGATTTCTGCTCATTTTAATTGTGAAAATTAACTTAGACAATAAATCCTCTTACGAGATAACCCTCGTCTAATTCACTGCCTCCTATCATGTACCATAGATTGGTTATTACTCCATGCCCCTATGACAATATATATAGATATATATGTATATATATTTATATACATACACACACACACACACACACATATATATATATATATATATATATATATATATATATATATATATATATATATATATCTATATATTCATATATATATATATATATATATATATATATATATATATATATATATATATATATATGCGTGTGTGTGTGTATATAAATGTATATATATATATATATTTATGTATAATATATATATATATATATATATATATATATATATATATATATATATATATATATACATGTATATATATATATATATATATATATATATATATATATATATATATTTATACATATATATAAATATGTATATGTCTATATATATATATATATATATATATATATATATATATATATATATATATATATATATACATACATATATATATATATATATATATATATATATATATATATATATATATATATATATATATATATATATATATATATATATATATATATATATATATATGTATATATTGTAATTATAATTATATAAGCCATGCACACACGTTTACTTGGTGAAAGGGCTTGTGCATCGCCATGATCAGCAAAGCTATACTAGGTAGGGCAACCATGCTTTTTTAGTTTGCTGGGAATGATCATACCAAAATATTCCACCATCACCAATCCGAAATGGCCAGAGTGGTAATCAAATCTGGTCACATCACATACATGAATAATGCAACCACGTTTTGGCCCCCTGTCCCTAGCAGCAATGGAACAACTGCCTAAAGTGGCAGGCAGTTACATTCCACTGCAAGGGGAACTAAAAATCTCTGGATTATAACAATCCACCATTTGAAACTGAACCATGCAACAAACAATGTCAGGACCCTATCTAGGGATGTAGGCCTTGCTTTTTTACTTGAAGAGCTGAAATAAATGAGTATGGATGAGTATAAATGAGTACTGAGTGAAGCTGGAAAATCTTGGGAATCGTTAAGTTAAAAGAGGGCCATATATTTTGCTTCAGAGGACATGAAAGGAACAAACTAAATGAAGTGGATTTCTTATTAATAAAGATCTTGTAGGTAAAATAGAAGAATTTCATGGCACTAATAATAGAATAGGAGGATTGATTACAAATTAAATAAAAAGTATAAAATGGAGATAATTTGAATGTACGCACCAACAGCATCCCATGCAGAGGAAGAAATACAACTTTTTATGATGATCTGGAAATATCATTAAAAAAAAAAAAAACGTAAGACTTGATTTACATTTGTTTTGGGTGATTTCGGTGCTAAAGCAGGAATAAAAAGAGAGGAGAATCAGCAGCAGGTAAATTTGGAGTAGGCATAAAAAAAAAAAAAAAAAAAAAGGCAAAAGAGACATGCTTGTAGAATTTTTTGAAATAAACAAACTTAACTCGTGGAAACCCTTTTTTTTATAAAAAGAAACAAAGTTGACACGGAGAAGCCCAAAATGGGAAAAAAAAAAAAAAAAAAAAAAAAAACGATAAACGAAATAGATTTTATTCTCAGTAAAAGTTAATTTGATTAAAGATGTAACATTGTTAAACAAGTTAACGTTGAGCGACCATATATTGGTGAGAAGTAAAATTTATCTAGACCTAAGAAACGAAAGAGAAGAACTAATTTTAAAAAAGAAACTAAACAATCCTGTAATATGAAAATTATCTGAATACACCAAGAGCCTAATAAAGAAAAATTGGATATGATGGTAAAAGCCAAGAAAGACGAAATAGAATTAGCAGAACTATCCAAAACTATAAACGAAGAGATTCGTAAACACAATCAGACCAAAATTGAGAAAACGCTAAAGAAAGGAATAAACATCAAACTGATAAAAAGACTTTGAACAGGGTGCCAACAGATGTTTGGTATAAAGGATAAAATGGAGATTTTTTGAGGATTTCTATACAATGCCATACAATAGTGATGCAAGAAATAACTTTACTAGTAGAGATAATGAATGACCTGAGCCGGTACCAAACTTAACAGTAGGAGAAGTGAAGAAAGCACTGGAAGGCATGGAAAGGGGCAAAGCAGCAGAGGATGATGGCCCAACAATTTATTTATTAATAGATGGAGGAGATTTCATAGTAGTAAAATGTCTGTAATAATGCTCTATACCTACATCTGGAAACACTATTATTATATTAATTCCCAAAAGGGAGACATAAAAGACCTGATGAATTAATTATCGCCCAATAAGTGTACTTTCAGGAGTATATAAGATATTCACAAAGATCATATTAGGCAGAATAGAATGACTAGGCTTAAATCAACCAAGAGAGCAGGCAGGGTTTAGAAGCAGGTATTCAACAACTGACCATATTCATATAATTAACCAGCTAATGGAAAAATCAACAGAATATGACAAACCACTATGTATGGCATTTATAGACTTTGAGAAAACTTTTGATTCCGTCAACATTAAAGCAGTAATAAAATCCTTTCAAAGACAAGGAATAGATGAATAGTACAGCAATTCTAAAATACACAAAGGTAGTGATAAAATCTTCTGTTGTGAAAAGTGTTAGATAGGGAGACTCTAGCACTCCTAAATTATTCACAGTGTACCTAGAGGTTTTCAAGTAGATATATATATATATATATATATATATATATATATATATATATATATATATATATATATATATATATATATATATGAATATATATACATATATATATATATATATATATATAATATATATATATCTATATATATTATATATATCTATATATCTATATCTATCTATCTATCTATCTATCTATCTATTTATCTATCTATCTATCTACCTATATATATATATATATATATATATATATATATATATATATATATATATATATATATATATATATATATATTCAAGAGAATAGATAACTAACCTTGAAGAATAAATGTACTAGAGTAGCTGTGGACCCAAGAGGCCGTTGATGCTTTAAAATATTCGACTCAAAATTTCGTTTTCAAAGACAAAAGAAAAATTGAAGGAATCTGCGGCTCTAAGTCGGGGCTCCAGGGAATATAAAAACTTTAGAGGCAACACAGAAATTTTCTCTTCCGGATGTTTCATCTGGGTCGAATAAATTCTGCCTCTTTTATTCGTGATGGAAAGATCTCTTGTCACTAAAAGATGAGGAAACAAAGATTTCGAAATGAATAAATAAGTGATAAGCTTTCTTTGAGGAATTTTTTTGTACTTGGGTTGGAATGAAATTTTTGCGAAGTAATTTCTTTGGAGTATAATGGTGATTCTGTCACTGAAATTCAGGAATAATTTTGTTTATTTAACACAACAAATTCCCAATAAACTTCAATGGCTTACAGAAGTCCGTAACAACAATTATATAAACGGTCATGACATGTTAGTTTTTTGTTTTTGTTTTTGTTTGCCACTTTCCAAGATTTAGATAAAGATGTAGGTGACATAGACACACAGACATGTGATGTTTTAGGTTGGTTATTATGGTGTAATTATCGAGTGATTTGATTAGATGATATCGCACATTTTTCGTTTTATTGCGAATAAAGCAAAATATTGAATTTTGTCCATCGAAACATAAGTTAAATATTTGGATATGTACTTGGACCAACTATAATCAGCTACAGTCACCAAACTTCCTAAAAGTAGTCATTAAGGGAACCGAGTTTATATTTTACCATGAGAAATTTAATTACGCCTCCATTACTACTTAATGATGTGATATTAATAATCAATCATATGAAATGAGAAATTATGAACTATGACATGGACAAGTGAAGATTCAAAATCCCTATGGTGATGTTCGCCTTTCTGACGATAATCACTTCTCATGTAAAACAAGATTTTCAAAAGAAGGTGAACAATATAGGGTAGTTGGGATACTTTTTTTTTTTTTTTTTTTTTTACATACAGCATAAAATCTATTTTAGGTAATAAATTGACGAAGGCATCATGTACTCGCTCAAATGCTATTATAAGAATGTCGTCTGATGGACTGGCCACACTATATGATGCTGAACCCTGCAAGGATTTTCCTTTTCATTAAAGCGAGTAACTATCTTAATTAACTGTCCAGTGGCTACGTTTCTCATATGTTAAGGGTAGAAGTGACCTTTTAGCTATGGTAACCGGTTCTTCTAGGAACATAGTCCGCATGTACACACACACACACACACACACATATATATATATATGTATATATATATATATATATATATATATATATATATATATATATATATATATATATATATATATATATGTATATATACATAAATATGTATATGAATATACACATACATGCATACATACATACATACGTACACACATACATACATATAGCACATATACAGTATATATGTATATACATACATATATATATATATAATTTATATATATATATATATATATATATATATATATATATATATATATATATATATATACAATTTACATAAATATATATTCATATATATATATATATATATATATATATACAGTATATATACACACAGCATATATGTATATATATACTGTATATATATGTATATATACATATATATGTATGTATATATATATATATATATATATATATATATATATATATATATATATATATATATATATATATATGAGGCCCTTTGCGTCAATAGGTGTAAGAGAAGATGATGAAGATATACTGTATATATATATATATATATATATATATATATATATATATATATATATATATATATATATATATATATATATATATGTATATATATGTATATATACATATAAATACATATATATTATATTTATATGTAAATATATACATATATATATATATATATATATATATATATATATATATATATATATATATATATATATATACAGTATATGTATATATATGCATTATATATATATATATATATATATATATATATATATATATATATATATATATATATATATATATATATATATATATATATGAGGCCCTTTGCGTCAATAGGTGTTAGAGGATACGATGATATATATATATATATATATATATATATATATATATATATATATATATATATATATATATTTATATATTTATATATCTATATATATGTTATATATCATATATATGTATATATACATATGTAAATCATATTACATATATATATAAATAAATAAATATATATATATATATATATATATATATATATATATATATATATATATATATATATATATATATATGTATATAAATTGTACACACTTATATCCATTGTTATTATTGTCATCATTATAATAATAATAATAATAATAATAATAATAATAATAATTATTATTATTATTATTATTATTATTATTATTAGCTAAATTACGAACCTAAGTGGGAAAGGAGGATGCTATAAGCATAAGGGCTCCAACGGGAAGAAAATCGCCAAATGAGGAAAGTAAATAAGTAAATAAATAAACTACAAGAGAAGTAATGATCAATGAAACTAAAATATTTTAAGAACAGTAACAATATTAGATTACAATTTTTATATAAAGTATAAACATTAAAATTCCAAAATAATATTGGAAGAGAAATAAGATAGAATAGTGTGCCTGAGTGTACTTTCAAATGAGAGAAATCTACCATAAGACAGTGGAAGAGACAATGGCACTACTTAAGATTAGAAAATAATGGTTTGATATTGGAGGGCTGTTCTCCTACAAGAGCTGCTTACCAAAGCTAAAGAGTTTCTTTTACCCTTACAGAGGTGAAAGTAGCTATTGAATAATTACAGTGCAGTAGTTAACCCCTTAAGCAAAGAAGAATTGTTAGGTAATCTTAGTGTTGTCAGGCGTATGAGGACAGGAGAATGTGGAAAGAATAGGCTAGACTATTCGGTGTATGTGTAGGCAAAGGAAAACGTGACCAGAGAGGGATCCAATGTATTATTGTCTGGCCAGTCAAAGGACCTAATAACTCTCTATCGGTGGTATCTCATCGGGTGGCTGTTGCCCTGGCCAACCTACTCCCTGTATCTATATGTACTGTAAAATACTTATTAAAAGTTCGATCGATCAATATAGAAACATTTGCTGGAAGTTTGAATTTTAGAAGTTCCACAGATTCAACTACCTGGTTAGGAAGATCATTTTACAAATTGTTCACGGCTGAAATAAAATTTCTATAATACTGTGTAATATTGTGCCTCAGGATGGAGAAAGCAGGCCTATTAGAATTAAATGCATACCTTGTATTACGAACAGAAAGGTTCTGTCTGGGAAGGTTTGAATACGAAGGATGTTCAGAATTATGAAAAACTAATTGAACACTGTTAGCAGAGATTAATATCTAGATCAGGAACAAGAAATTTAATTGATCGTAAGTTCCTGTCCAATAAATTAAGATGAGATCCAGCAGTTGAAGATCAGACAGCTGAGCATTACTAGAAACAAGGTAGACTAAAAGAATTAAAACACTTCTTCAGAATAGATCGATCACCGAAAATCTTAAAAGATTCTCAATATGCCAACTTTTTGTTCAATTGAAGAAGTGACAGACCTAATGTATTTCCCAAAAGTAAATTTGCTGGCAAGAATCACGCCTAAAATTTTGAAAGTCATACAGAGTTAACGAAACATTATCAATGCTTAGATCCAGATGTTGAGGACCCACTATCTTGGACTTACTGACAATTATACTTTGAGTTTTGTTAGGATTCAACTTCGTGCCCCATAATTTGCACTATGCAATCATTTTAGAGAGATATCTATTAAGGTATTCAGCAACCCCATATATACATTCAGGAGATGGAATTGATGCAAAAAGAGTTGCATCATCTGCATATGCAACGAGTAATGGGCCAGGATTACTACCGTGAGGAACATCAGATATCATACTCCTATACTTATTATGGTACCCCTCAACAAGTCTTTGCTATCCATTACTTAAAAATTGAATAATGATGCTAAGAAAAGACTGCCACCCCAACTGTTTGAGTTTGAAAACAAGGGCCTCATGATTAACACAGTCAAAGGCAGCCCTAAAATCAAGGCCAATGTGGTAAACTTCCTGACCACAATCAAGGGATTTATGTACAGCATTGGAGATTGTAAGAAGACCATCACATACTCCAAGGCCTTTATGATAGTTAAATTGCAAACCTATTTAGACGTTTTGTCAAAGGACGTTCAAGAACCTTTGATGATATGGAAGTTATGGAAATTGAGTAGCGATCAGTTGGACATGGAGATACCACAAATACATTTACACAATAGAGTAACATTAACAATTCTCGAACAAGGGCTAAAAGAACCTCTTCTTGCTAACTTGCGGAAAATAACTGATAACTTAGGGTCTAAGAAATTTGTAGTATTTATAAAAAGCAAAGGAAAAATACCATTTGGGTCTAAACCTCCATGAGCATCAAGGTCTATCAAGAGAGCTTTAATTTCACGTGATCGAAAAGCTAAACTACTTAGTTTAGCCTCAGGAAACAGCAATTAGGATGATCAAGTTTCTCATTACTCTGCTTACTGTCAAACACATCAGGCAAAAGAGTTGCCATTTCCTTTCGACAGTGAGTGACTGAGACATTTGGTTTAAGTAAAGGAGGAACTGTTACATCTACACCAAAGAGGTCTAAGTAGTTACCTGGCCTATGAGTAGCTTTACTTTTGATTTGCTCACAGCCTGATTCAAAGGCAACGTCCTAAGCTCTTAACCCATGGCGATCATTAGGAAAAATATGGTGAGCATTGAAATCACCAGCAAAAACAGAAGAGGCGTTTGTATCATCTTCTTGTATCTTGGCCATAATAGTAAGAAGACAATGGAATATAGAATCATCCATGTCTGAATTCTTGTAGATTGGACATGAATAGTTGTTATGCCTGCCACAAACTTCTATCACCTTAATCTCATGACATCCACATTCATAGCAGTACTTAGAGAAGCAGGGTACCAAGTTTTAATATACATCCCCATCCCCCTGGCCTAAGGAATGATATCCTGTTTCAAAATTATTGGTTTCTTGAAACCCATTATAAGGAGCTCAGATTAGTGCCTCATTTGAGAAACCAAAGATTCTGAGCACAAGAGAATATCATACTGTCTGGGCGCAACAGTAAGGTCTTGATTGTTTGCCTAGAAATCACGAATATTGAAATACAGTAGACGAGACTGGGCGTTATGGACCCGGATTTCGCTCAATGTTTCCAGACAGCATAATAATTTGTGACATTAAAAAAGATTCATCATTCTTAACATCCATAGGCTAAAGATAAGAAGTCGGAAAAAAGATCAACATGGAGGAGCCAATACACCAGGCAAAGCTATATACACTCCTGGATAGCCACTTCAATTAATGGAGGACAGTAAGGATGGTTTCGTAAAGATAAAGAAAAGACACCCTCTTGATAAACCTCCAGACATCCATGGCCCTTCTATTAAGCCTGCTCAACACATCATATAATAAAAACCAAGAGGAAGAAAAACCAGATAGAATAGTGTGCCCGAGTGTACCCTCAAGCAAGAGAATTCTAACCCAAGAGAGTGGAAGACCATGGTACAGAAGCTATAGCACTACCCAAGACTGCAGAACAATGGATTGATTTAGGAGCGTTCTCCTTGAAGTGTTGCATATGTGGCGAAAGAATCTCTTCTTGCCTTACCAAGAGGAAAGTGTCCTCCTAGAAGAGCTGCATACATAGCGAAAGAGTCTCTTCTTGCCTTACCAAGAGGAAATTAGCCACTGAACCATTTCAGTGCTGTAGTTAATCTCTTTAGTGAAGAAGATTTGATTGGCAATCTCAGTGTTGTCAAGTGTATGAGGAAAGGGGAAAATATGTAAATAATAGGCCAGATATTTTGTGCATGCATAGGCAAAAGAATAATGACTGTAACCAGAAAGAGGGGTTTAATGAAGTACTGTCTGGCCAGTCAAAGGATCCAATAACTCTCTAGTGGTAGTATTTCAACGAGTGACTGGTGCTTTGGTGAACCTACTACCAATTCATATGCATATCACTCTTCATTGATATATGCTAAAAAATGCAGCCGTTTCTTGTCCAATGCTGGACAAATGCCTCAGACAAGTCACTTCATGCCTGGGGTTGGCCAGTTTTCATCACCACGCTGGCCAGTGCGGATTGGTTACGGATGGAGTTTTTCGTCAGATTATCCACAGAAAACCAACCTAGTATGGGTGGCTCTGTCTAGTACAGGTTTGCAGCTGATCATGATATGAAAAAACTTTGACCAACATGCAACGTTTATAAAGTTTTCATAAGGATAAAATCACAGGCTGCAACATCACTTGCACTCACTGCACATCCCTTACAATGTTTGCAACGCGTTCAGAAGCTCTCTTAAAAAAATAACTATATATTAGGGTAGTGTATAAATATAAGTGTACTTTAAAAATATGTTGATTAAGAATAGTTATGGAAATAATAGCAAGAGTCCTGGATTAGGTAGTACCCTTCTTAATGGATGTCTGGATAAACCCCAAATATCCGGCTAGTCTTACAGGTTCTTCGAGAAGAGTTATTCTCCAAGACGATAGTTTCTCAAGGTGTCCCTACTCGGAAAAGGATATATATATATATATATATATATATATATATATATATATATATATATATATATATATATATATATATATATATATATATATACGTACGTATGTGTATGTATTAATGGAGAGAGAGAGAGAGAGAGAGAGAGAGAGAGAGAGAGAGAGAGAGAGAGAGAGAGAGAGAGAGAGAGAGAGAGAGAGAGAGTAAAACTCACGATAGTTAACATGCCTGGAGCGTAATATACTGTATATACCAAACTACGAAAGATAAAAGAAAAGATGAAAACTTAACTGAGGCCAGTGCATTCAATAGAATAATAATAATAATTACTAGGTTACAAATACTTTGTATTTACAAAGAACAAAGGATTCCTATGAAGTCCAATTGTTGATGACTCTTAATCACAGAACGGATTTAAGAAAAGAGGAAAAAAAGGTGAATGAAAAAACTACTCAGAGGTCAGGTTCTCTTTGTCCAGTTAACTAAACATCGTTTCCAGAATATTAATTTTTTGATTGAAGCCATTAACTTGGATAACTGTTCGGGACTTTGACTAGTCAAGCCAACGAGTAGCTAAGGAATTATTGTTATACCATTTTTGAAACGGCATCTTTTTTTCTGTTTAACTCTTATTTATATGTACTCAGTTACTCGGGTAATTTGCCAAAGTGAAATATAATAAATTCTGGACTTGGTGTATTGCATATTATCATCCCTAGTTTAATTTGAATTTATTATTTTAATATGCAATCAAATTTCAACACACCCTTATATTATTTTTTTCTTTAAAAAAAAAGGATGTGATTTCGATGAAATACTTGACAGAATATTCTAACTGAAAGCTATCGAAGTTTTTCTTAGCTTTATTCATAAAACCAGTGACACTTCATTGTTTCTGTAAACTTAACTTCTACATACTCAGAGATACGTATTCTTTATCCCCTTTGATACTTAGATACACGGAGTAAAATACAGATGCATATATACTTTTAGAAATGATGTAATCATAGTAAGCCTTCTATGTAAAACATGAATTTGATGACGTACCTGCATTCAAATTGTGTAAAAAAAGTATATTATAACTTTATTTTATTTGAAGAATGCATTGTACGCACCCATATACATATATATCTGTTCTATCTATCTTTCTATCGACATACATACACACTCACACACACACACACACACACACACACACATATATATATATATATATATATATATATATATATATATATATATATATATATATATATATATATACATACATACACATATGTATATGTATATATATATACTGTATATATATATTTATAGTATTAAAAGTTTTCGAGGAATTAATGAAAGTTACAAGGTAGAGTATGCTAAGTATTCCAGTATTGATGGTGAGGTAAAAAAAAGGCATGAATGACTGGATAGAGAATATTTAGGCAAGAAAGCAGATGAGACTGCAAAAGCTATGAATTCATGGAGTATCTATGGCGTAAGAATTGCTCAAAGAATGATTAAAGTAACATCTACGCGGGCAAAGAAGAAGAAGCATATACTCATCAAAGAGAGATGGATCTGGTTAGATGGAATACTTTAGTGATGTCATGAATAGGAGATATGAAGGGAATAATCTAATTGATATACACGGAGCTGAGGAAGACCTTGATGTATCCATAATTTGAATTCAGTGTGTTTGAAGTCTAAGTTATCATTATACAATACTCTAGCGATGGAATAAAGGTGAATGAAAAAGGTGGAATAACGGCTGTAATGTTATTGGCTGAAAATGAAGTGACTCCCAGAATGCTTAGAAGATTATTTTGTAGAATGTGACATGAAGAGGCAAACCCTGATGAATGGGAGCTGGGAAGGTTGGCAAAAAAACAGGAGATCCAACTGATTGAAATAATCACATCGGCATCAAACTTACATTAGTTGTCATGAAAATATATTGTGTGCTTGTTTTAAAGAGACTAGAGAGAAAGACTGACGAAAAGCAGCGATGAAAAAGCAGGATTTAGAAAAAGATTGAAGTTGTACCGACCAAATTTTCATTTTAAGACATGTTGCACAGCAATGTGAAGAATATAGAAATCAGCTTTTCCGGGCATTTGTGGACATTAAAAAGCCTTTGATAGTGTGAAATGTGAAGTTGTGAACAGGCCAATTTTGTGGAGAATCTTGAGTTATTATGGAGTTCCTCCTAAGTATGTAAATTTGATTAATCCTGTTCATGAGCCAAGTTAGTGCAAAGTTAATGTTAGTTGAGTCCTGTCACATGAGTTTCCAGTGAACAATGGAGTACTTTAAGGGAATGTGTTGTCGTCTATATTGTATATCCTCCTCATGGATTTTGTAATATATAGAACAGTTGGGGATGATGGAGAAGGATTGGACTGGATAGGTAACAGGAAATTAGTGATTCAGAGTATGCTGATGATGCTGTCCTTATGAGCAGAACACCACAGGATTTTCAATACTTGCTAACCAGAATGCACGAAATATCACATAAGATTAGGCTCAAAAGATAGAAGAAAGACAGAGATAATGAGAATGGAATATGCAATGAAGATGAAATATCATTGGAAGGAGAAAGGATTGATGAGGAAGAATCATTTAAATGTTTAGTAACTATGATCTCTATTACAGGGTCTTTAAAATTGGAGTTTAATGAGATTGAAAAAAAAAATCAGGCAGTGGCTAGGTTAAGTAAAATTTAGATATCAAATCGCTTGAAATTACATATAAAAGTCAGGCTGTGTATCAATTTAATGAGGTCCGTGTTACTGTATGGACATTCGTCATGGTATGACAATGGAAAAGTCTCCATCAAATTTTGTAGATTTGAGAACAAAGACCCCAGTTACTCCATTGTATCCAAGGTCTTTCCATCGCTTGTGTTTTTTAATAATAGTTTCGACTTCAAACACACTGAATTCATGTGTGGATGTCCATGTGCCGGGAAGGGTACCTCTAATAACAAGATTGCTTGTTAAACAAAAACTTACAAAATGTGTTACATTTTCATTTGCAACTTCGCCAAGATCCTCAACTCCTATCACATTCTCTATACCTTGATTATTGCTTCCAACTTTAGCACTGAGGTCACCCATCACTATTTTCATATATCTCTCTGGGATCTCATCTATAATAATAATAATAATAATAATAATAATAATAATAATAATAATAATAATAATAATAATAATAATAATAATAATAATAATAATGATTTCAAAGTATGCCCTTTTGGAATGCAATGTTCATCGGATAAAGCGATAGTTACTCTATAATATTTATCTATTAAAGGAGAGTTATGTTGGTGCGTATACTTTACCTGAATCTATTCTTTAAAAATGATCAGAGGTTGAAAACCCAACCGGCGAGTCTAAATGAAACTAGAACGGCCACTAGGTAGAATGCATACCTTCACCCTCGCCACTTTTATCACCAAGAAAACTGATGATATTGTAGGTATTTGGATCCAAAACACATATATCGTAATATAGGCAATGGAATTATACAAATTTTTGCACTAGTTTCATGTAAATCAGAGAATAAATGGCCACGATATGGCAAAACGACCTATTTTACCTTTTTTGTGACCTTTGCCTTGAGTTATGACCCAATTACTCCGAAAATCTGATCGAATTGTAATTGGATCATAGCTATTAATCCCGCCAAATTTCACGAGATTCGGTTAAACAGTTTTTGAGTTATGCCATTCACAAACACAGACGGACATGCAAACAAATAAATACACTAACAGGGGTAATGACATCACTATATCAAGTTGTATATAAAAAAATAGACAATTGAATTATGGTCAATTTGGCACTTTTCGTGACCTTGACTTTTGTCCTAATCACTCCCAAAATCTAATAGAATTAACCTTGGATCGTGGCCAATTATCTCACCAAATTTCATGAGAATCGGTCAAATAGTGTTAGAGTTATACGAATCACAGACATATACACAGACAGACATACAAACATGTGCCTGTCAAAACATAGCCTTCGCTGCAACGAGGTTGGCTTCGGTAACCAGAATCGTAGACAAAGCAGCGAAACGTGACGCCGTTTTCTCATCAAATCCTAGGGCGTGCAATCTCCTTAGAATTTTAAGCACTTTGCTGGACATTTAATTTATACCCAAACTGGGTAGCCAACTCTTTCGGTTAATATTAGTTTGAATTCCTTCTGGCTATCTTATGATTGCGTTTATGTAATATAAGACAACCCTTTTCATATAGCTCTAGGCCCTGCCTTTCATTTCAGCCTCCTAGAGCCGGTTCTTCCTTATTTTAGGAGAGTCAGATTACAGGTAAGGATAATAAAAAACCAGTCTCTTTTACAAGGACGAACAACATGTGAATATTCTATGTTTGTAGACACGAGAACGAAGCTCCTATTCAAACATCAGCAACATTTTTTTCTGTTTGTTCTACCAGAGATCAGTGAATGGCAAGGGAGAATGAGATTGTCCTCGCGATTTTTCCTCCAGTAGAAAGATTTGTAAGGAATGACTCTTCTTCTCTTCTCTGATAAGATCCTCTGCTGTCCTCCTAAGGATATTTTTTAAAGGTCCTTTATATTATTTCTAATAGGGATAACTTTATCACTTTTATGAAAAAATATATTATCTTTAAATTATACTGTTATCATAATATTTTCTCTCGAACTCCACCCATCTTCATAACGATAACAAGGATTCGAAATTATTCAACTATTGTTTCTCGAACTCCATTCACTTCCATAATGATTGCAAAGATTTGAAATTATTCTACTATTGTCTCTCGAATGCAATTTCCTCTCATAACGATAACAAGGACTCGGAATTATATTATTATTTCTCAAACTCGTTTCCATTCATGACAACAAGGAGTCTAAATTTTTTCTACTATTGTCTGGCGCATTCAGTTTACATTTTACCAAAAACAAGAAGTCATTATTTTTCTACTATTGTGTCTTGATCTCAATCCACCTTCATAACAATAACATGGTCTAAATATTATTCTACCACATGTCTGGAATGGCGATAAAGTTATAAGAGCCCGAGATATTTTCTCTTGACGGCCATTCTTCTTTTTCTGTGCCAATCGAAATGATATATCACGCTAACGTTTCACCGGGGGGAAAATAAAGAAAAAACGTAATGGTTTTGTGTCAATATAAGTTAGAGGAATACATTCTAATACTTTGCCTGGAAACTGGATAGACCATGAAGCATTTATGTGACAGAAATATTCAAATGAAGTTCAGGAATAATGCGAAAGATAATTTTATAAATTACGAATGCAGATAAAGACAGATACACACATATATATCTAGAGAGAGAGAGAGAGAGAGAGAGAGAGAGAGAGAGAGAGAGAGAGAGAGAGAGAGAGAGAGAGAGAGAGAGAGAGAGAGAGAGAGAGAGAGAGAGCTACGGTTAATTAGAGATAAAACATTGAGTATTTGAAACTAAAATAACTTCTTCAATGTAATTCAAGAGTGTTTGCAGCAGATTCATATTGACGAAAACGAAGTGGGCAAAAAGAGAGGTTCAAAGTAATGCTTCTTCCGACGACGTTCTAATGAGCCATTTATTAGTTCTATGCCCTGAAGTGTTGGTCACCCTTTAACTTAACTAAAACCAATATATCCTCTTTTGTTATTAGTTACAGCATTTATCTTTGTCTATAAAGTTCATGGGTTGCTAAAAGATTATTTTCTCCACTTTTGTAACATTCTAAAAACTCGTTCATAATTCTTCGATATTTTGCTAAGTTTTCATTACAGCTTGTGCGCAACATGTACTGACATTTGATATTTTGTAACGGTCGTAGAAGCAACACGAAAACCTCTGATTTCTACAATATAGCTATGGTACTTCGATAACAATTTCACAACGCAATTGAGCTTTTTATTAAACATTCTGCGTGGTGACTTGGTACACCAATATATTGGCAACTGAATTAACGTAATCTTGAATATGAAAATACGAAGGGTTGCCTCCACGATCAGAGGGTGAATTTTCCCAATTGTTTTTTTCTTTGCTAAAAGTCTTCCTTTTGCCTATCAGAAGGCCGTGATATGTGTAGAATTCATCTCCAGCCTCTATAATGCCCCCCCCCCGGTCATCAACGCCCCCCTTATGTTAATAGTAAAAATACGAAATATCATTAGTAATTTTCTAATTTTTATAGTTTACCCCTTAAAAACTGTTCAAAGTCGTTTTCTCATATCAGTGATATAAAAAAAAATGGGCTCAGGGGTGACTATGATTTTATATCCAATATTTTCGTCATCAGACAAAAATCGTAATTTCTCGTTTTTTCTTTTTCGGGAGAGGGGTGTATTTCTTTGCTTGTCCTGCTCTTATGCCTTAAGTAATATAATATTTAGATGTTTTAGGCCATCAAGTGACATAATACCTAGAAAAACACAGAAGGTTTTTTCCCTAAATCGAAATTTTAATTTTTGGTGAATATTTATTTCTAGGTATCCCTCCATCACCAGCCGGGCTTTCACTAAAGTTAATGCTCGTTTTTTTCTTGCTGCGTGCTTATTTACTGTTCGATTTTGATAAAACTTTGTCTGCTTGTTCCAGGTGGATAAACAAACATAATTACAGAGCGAATTTCAATTCAAGACTTTAGTTACTCACTGGTCACCAAACAACTTTTAAGTCGCAAGCTCCGATTTTCACATTTTTATTCTTAAAATCCTTTATTTTCCCTCTAGGATGATAAAACTTACAGAGGATATGCCTTATTATAGTGCTAATAATGCCTGAAAATTTCATTAGCGTGTCTTGTTTAGTGTATTTTTGGGAAATATTTTTTACGATGTATCTGTATTTAGAAATCTGTACAATAGGGATATCTTATGTATAACGCTTTTTGTTACTTCCTTTGATTTTTACTTGCCTTCGGATACTCATCATTAATTAAGGAAGTTTGTATCTCGATGGGATCAATCTATTACAACCTTTATTTCTGCGATGAGATATTCTCAGCCACTTCTTGCATCCTCTGGATAACCTAACATTTATCCTTATCAAATGGATATCGACATATTTCTTACAGTTACCATTCCATGTTTGGGTAGTAATATGCATCTCATGCTCCTCACCAAAGTGATAAGCAACTGGAACTAATAGATTTACAATTATTCAAATTTCTTGGGATTATTTTCTGAAACTGGGAACATTTTGATATCATATATATATATATATATATATATATATATATATATATATATATATATATATATATATATATATGTTACTATAGTTTTTGATAACATAAATAGAGTCATATTTAGGGTTTGGTTTGTAAACCTTCAAAAAAGTTTGATTTTGGAGATCATATAAAAAGATAAATATGAGTTACAGAAAAGATGATAGACATTCATCAATGACAGCGTCAACGTTTTTGTGCAGTCAAATGTTTGAGGAAGAGAATTGAAAAGGAGTCTTCAGACAGCAACAAAGGGAGCTGAATTTTCCTTTCTATTTGGAAATTGACAAGAAATTTCCTCTGGGAAAAGTTTACTAGTTCCGTGTTCTCTTTTAAGCCTAACGCTTACAGCTGGATATTCTTTTGAGTCATTTTCTTTTGGTCTTGAAAGACGAAGTTGTGAAAAGAAGAGTAGAGAGCAGTCTTGGTCAGGCGGGACCACATCTGCTCCACTTCCACAATATTTCTTGTTTTTGTTGTTGTTGCCAATTTATTTACGTTCATTTGTTTTCATAGGTAGCTTATATATTTTTGTTTTTATATTATGCTTTCTCATATTGCCACAAGCAGTTTTATACTCTTTTAACTAGTAGCAGCGCTAATCAAATAAGACTTTTTTTTTTTTTTTTTTTTTTTTTTGATAATATAGATTTATATTGTAGTTATTGACGGATGACGATGTGACAGAATAGTCAAAGCATAAGTTTATGTGAATAACGCTTAGGTCAATGCAAAGGTTATTCAATATTTATATTTTTCAATTCGTTTGTCTTCAGCTTTACCAAAGGATTTTTCATTCATAAGAAATTACTAAGAATTACTCCAACTAATTGTTTTGTACTGCTTTCTTAGTTTTTTAAGAATGAAATTCAAGTTATATGTTACTAATTGGTATTATAAGATTTTTCAGTCAGTAAACCGTAGTCTGAAGTATTTTCCGCATTCTGTCTGCTATATATATATATATATATATATATATATATATATATATATATATATATATATATATATATATATATATATACATATATATGCATATATGTGTGTATATATATATATATATATATATATATATATATATATATATATATATATATATATATATATATATATATATATATATATATATATATATACACATACACATATACATACACACATATATACGTATACATACATATATATATATATATATATATATATATATATATATATATATATATATATATTTATATTTATATATATCTATATATTGGCTTTGTGTGAAACAAAGATAAAAGGGAAAGGTGAAGTGATGTTTGGTGAAATGTCTGGTGTAGTGTCTGGGATTGAAAGGGGAAGAGCAAGAGAGGGTGTGGTTTTATTGCTGAGTGAATGAATGACAGGTAAATTAGTGGAATGGAAGGAGATATTATCTAGGTTAATGTGGGTAAGGGTTAGGTTGGCTAGGGAATGTTGGGCTTTTGTCAGTGCGTATGGGCCAGATTATGAGGAAAGTGAAGAAGAGCGGAATCAGTTCTGGAATGAATTAACTTGGTGTGTAGAAGGACTGGGTAGAAGGAATTATGTAGTTGTCATGGGTGACTTAAATGCTAGAGCGGGCGCTGGAGAGGTAGAAGGTGTCATTGGGAAGTATGGCATACCAGGTGAAAATAAGAGTGGTGAGAGACAGGTAGATATGTGTTGAGCAAGAGATGGTGATAAGTTCTAGCTTTTTCAAAAAGAAAGATAAAAACAAGTATACATGGGTAAAAGTGGCAAATGAAAGAGTGGTAGAAAGGGCATTGATGGATTATGTGTTGATACTAAAAAAATGTTTGGAAGATTGAAAGACGTGCACGTGTTTAGGGGCATGGCTAACGGTATGTCTGATCATTTTTTGGTAGAAGGAAAATTAGTTGCAGCAAAAGAGTGGGGGAATAGAGTAGGTGGATGTAAATGGGAGCTAGTGAGGGTTGAAGAGCTAATAAATCCCCGGGGTAAAAAGTAAATATCAAGAAAGGATGAAAATGACATATGACAAAGTGAAAGTAAGAGAAACTGGTAATTTAGAGGAGGAGTGGAAGTTAGAAAAAGAAAATTTTGTTGGGATTGCAAGTGATGTGTGTGGCAAGAAGTTTGTTGGAGTCAGCATGAGGAAGGGCAGTGAATGGTGGAATGAAGGAGTGAAGGTAAAAGTGGAAGAGAAAAAGAGAGCTTTTGAAGAATGGCTGCAGAATAATAGTGTAGAGAAGTATGAAAGATATAGAAAGAAAAACGTGGAAGTAAAGTGCAAGGTAAGTGAGGCAAAGAGGGCAGCTGACCTGAGGTGGGGTCAGTGATTGGGTCATTCATATGAAGAGAATAAAAAGAAGTTTTGGAAAGAAGTGAAGAGAGTAAGGAAAGCTGGTTCAAGAATTGAAGAAATAGTGGAAGATGGAAATGGAAGGTTATTAAAAGGAGAGGAGGCAAGGAAAAGGTGGGCGTAATATTTTGAAAGTTTACTGAATGTTGAGGATAATAGGGGGGCAGATATAATTGCTGTTCCAGGTGTTGAGGTGCTGGTGATGGGAGATGTGAATGGGAGAGAGATTGCAAGAGAGGAAGTGAGGAGACCACTAGATGAAACGAGAGTAGGAAAAAAATCTGGTATGGATGGTGTGAGAGCTGAGATGTTGAAGGAAGGGGGTGTGACTGTACTTGAATGGTTGGTGAGATTGTTTAATATGTTTTTTGTGTTGTCAATGGTACCAGTAGATTGGGTTTGTGCGTGTATTGTACCACTATATAAGGGTAAGGGAGATGTGCATGAGTGTTGTAATTCAAGGGGTATTAGTTTGTTGAGTGTGGTTGGAAAAGTGTATGGTAGAGTACTGATTAAAAGGATTAAGGATAAAACAGAGAATGCAATCTTAGAAGTACAGGGTGGTTTTAGAAGAGGTAGGGGTTGTATGAATCAGATTTTTACAGTTAGGCAGATATGCAAGAAATATTTAGCAAAAGGTAAGGAAGTGTATGTTGCGTTTATGGATCTGAAGAAAGCGTATGATTGAGTTGATAGGGAAGCAATGTGGAATGTGATGAGGTTATATGGAGTTGGTGGAAGGTTGTTGCAAGCGGTGAAAAGTTTCTACAAAGGTAGTAAAGCATGTGTTAGGATAGGAAATGAAGTGAGCAATTGGTTTCTGGTGAGAGTGGGACTGAGACAGGGATGTGCGATGTCGCCGTGGTTGTTTAACTTTTATGTTGATGGAGTGGTGAGAGAGGTGAATGCTTGAGTGCTTGGACGAGGATTGAAACTGGTAGACGAGAATGACCATGAATGGGAGGTAAATCAGTTGTTGTTTGCGGATGATACTGTACTAGTTGCATGGTTGCAGATGCGGAAGAGAAGCTTGGCCGATTAGTGACAGAATTTGGGAGGGTGTGTGAGAGAAGGAAGTTGAGAGTTAATGTGGGAAAGAGTAAGGTTATGAAATGTACGAGAAGGGAGGGTGGTGCGAGGTTGAATGTCATGTTGAATGGAGAGTTACTTGAGGAGGTGGATCAGTTAAAGTACATGAGGTCTGTGGTTGCAGAAAATGGTGGAGTGGAAACAGATGTACGTCAGAGAGTGAATGAAGGATGCAAAGTGTTGTGGGTAGTTCAGGGAGTAGTAAAAAATAGAGGGTTGGGCATGAATGTAAAAAGAGTTCTGTATGAGAAAGTGACTGTACCAACTGTGATGTATGTGGATCGGAGTTGTGGGGAATGAAAGTGACGGAGAGACAGAAATTTAATGTGTTTAAGATGAGTTTTAATGAGTTCTGGAATGAATTAACTAGGTGTGTAGAAGGACTGGGTAGAAGGAATTATGTAGTTGTCATGGGTGACTTAAATGCTAGAGTGGGCGCTGGAGAGGTAGAAGGTGTCATTGGGAAGTATGGCGTACCAGGTGAAAATGAGAGTGGTGAGATGGTAATAATTGCTAGCTTTTTCAAAAAGAAAGATAAAAATAAGTATATATGGGTAAGAGTGGCAAATGGAAGAGTAGTAGAAAGGGCATTAATGGATTATGTGTTGATAACTAAAAGAATGTTTGGAAGATTAAAAGACGTGCATGTGTTTGAGGGTATGGCTAACGGTATGTCTGATCATTTTTTGGTTGAAGGAAAATTAGTTGTATCAAAAGAGTGGGGGAATAGAGTAGGTGGATGTAAAAGGGAGCTAGTGAGGGTTGAAGAGCTAATAAAACCGGGGGTAAAAAGTAAATATCAGGAAAGGTTGAAAATGGCATATGACGAGGTGAGAGTAAGAGAAACTGGTAATTTAGAGGAGGAGTGGAAGTTAGCAAAAGAAAATTTTGTTGGGATTGCAAGTGATATATGTGGTAAGAAGGTTGTTAGAGGCAGCATGAGGAAGGACAGTGAATGGTGGAATGAAGGAGTGAAGGTAAAAGTGGAAGAGAAAAAGAGGGCTTTTGAAGAATGGCTACAGAGTAATAGTATAAAGAAGTATGGAAAATATAGAGAGAAAAATGTGGAAGTAAAGCGCAAGGTACGTGAGGCAAAGAGGGCAGCTGACCTGAGGTGTGGTCAGGGATTGGGTCAGTCATATGAAGAGAATAAGAAGAAGTTTTGGAAAGAAGTGAAGAGAGTAAGGAAAGCTGGTTCAAGAATTGAAGAGACAGTGAAAGATGGAAATGGAAGGTTGTTAAAAGGAGAGGAGGCAAGGAAAAGGTGGGCGGAATATTTTGAAAGTTTGCTGAATGTTGAGGATAATAGGGAGGCAGATATAATTGCTGTTCCAGGTGTTGAGGTGCTGGTGATGGGAGATGTGAATGAGAGAGAGATTACAATAGAGGAAGTGAGGAGAGCACTAGATGAAACAAGAGTAGGAAAAGCATCTGGTATGGATGGTGTGAGAGCTGAGATGTTGAAGGAAGGGGGTGTGACTGTACTTGAATGGTTGGTGAGATTGTTTAATATGTGTTTTGTGTTGTCAATGGTACCAGTAGATTGGGTTTGTGTATGTATTGTACCACTATATAAGGGTAAGGGAGATGTGCATGAGTGTTGTGATTCAAGAGGTATTAGTTTTTTGAGTGTAGTTGGAAAAGTGTATAGTAGAGTAATGATTAAAAGGATTAAGGATAAAACAGTGAATGCAATCTTGGAAGTACAGGGGGGTTTTAGAAGAGGTAGGGGTTGTATGAATCAGATTTTTACAGTTAGGCAGATAAGCGAGAAATATTTAGCAAAAGGTAAGGAGGTGTATGTTGCGTTTATGGATCTGGAGAAAGCATATGATAGAGTTGATAGGGAAGCAATGTGGAATGTGATGAGGTTATATGGAGTTAGTGGAAGGTTGTTGCAAGCAGTGAAAAGTTTCTACAAAGGTAGTAAAGCATGTGTTAGAATAGGAAATGAAGTGAGTGATTGGTTTCCGGTGAGAGTGGAGCTGAGACAGGGATGTGTGATGTCGCCGTGGTTGTTTAACTTGTATGTTGATAAAGTGGTGAGAGAGGTGAATGCTTGAGTGCTTGGACGAGGATTAAAACTGGTAGGCGAGAATGACCATGAATGGGAGGTAAATCAGTTGTTGTTTGCGGATGATACTGTACTGGTAGCAGACACAGAAGAGAAGCTTGACCGACTAGTGACATAATTTGGAAGGGTGTGTGAGAGAAGGAAGTTGAGAGTTAATGTGGGTAAGAGAAAGGTTATGAGATGTACGAGAAGGGAGGGTGGTACAAGGTTGAATGTCATGTTGAATGGAGAGTTACTTGAGGAGGTGGATCAGTTTAAGTACTTGGGGTCTGTTGTTGCAGCAAATGGTGGAGTGGAAGCAGATGTACGCCAGAGAGTGAATGAAGGTTGCAAAGTGTTGGGGGCAGTTAAGGGAGTAGTAAAAAATAGAGGGTTGGGCATGAATGTAAAGAGAGTTCTATATGAGAAAGTGATTGTACCAACTGTGATGTATGGATCGGAGTTGTGGGGAATGAAAGTGATGGAGAGACAGAAATTGAATGTGTTTGAGATGAAGTGTCTAAGGAATATGGCTGGTGTATCTCGAGTAGATAGGGTTAGGAACGAAGTGGTGAGGGAGAGAACGGGTGTAAGAAATGAGTTACCGCCTAGAGTGGATATGAATGTGTTGAGGTGGTTTGGCCATGTTGAGAGAATGGAAAATGGTTGCCTGCTAAAGAAGGTGATGAATGCAAGAGTTGATGGGAGAAGTACAAGAGGAAGGCCAAGGTGTGGGTGGATGGATGGTGTGAAGAAAGCTCTGGGTGATAGGAGGATAGATGTGAGAGAGGCAAGAGAGCGTGCTAGAAATAGGAATGAATGGCGAGCGATTGTGACGCAGTTCCGGTAGGCCCTGCTGCTTCCTCCGGTGCCTTAGATGACCGCGAAGGTTGCAGCAGTAGGGGATTCAGCATTATGAAGCTTCATCTGTGGTGGATAATGTGGGAGGTTGGGCTGTGGCACCCTAGCAGTACCAGCTGAACTCGGTTGAGTCCCTGGTTAGGCTGAAGAAACGTAGAGAGTAGAGGTCCCCTTTTTGTTTTGTTTCTTTGTTGATGCCGGCTACCCCCCAAAATTGGGGGAAGTGCCTTTGGTATATATATGTATGTAAGATGAAATGTCTAAGGAGTATGGCTGGTGTATGTCGAGTAGATAGGGTTAAGAACGAAGCAATGAGGGTGAGAGCGAGTGTAAGAAATGAGCTAGCAGCTAGAGTGGATATGAATGTGTTGAGGTGGTTAGGCCATGTTGAAAGAATGGAAAATGGCTGTCTGTCTGCTAAAGATGGTGATGAATGCAAGAGTTGATGGGAGAAGTACAACAGGAAGGCCAAGGTGTGGGTGGATGGATGGAGTGAAGGAAGCTCTGGGTGATAGGAGGTTAGATATGAGAGAGGCAAGATAGCATGTTAGAAATAGGAATGAATGGCGAGCGATTGTAACGCAGTTCCGGTACGCTCTGATGCTTCCTCAGGTGCCTTGGAAGACCGCGGAGGTAGTAGCAGTAGGGGATTCAGCATTATGAAGCTTCATCTGTGGTGGATAACGGGGGAAGGTGAGCTGTGGTACCCCTAGCAATACCAGCCGTACTCGGTTGAGTCCCTTGTCAGGCCTGGAGGAACGTAGAGAAGAGAGGTCCCCTTTTCTGTTACATGTGTTTGATGTCGGCTACCCCCCAAAATTGGGGGGAGTGCCTTGGTATATGTATGTATGTATGTATATCTATATACAGCCTTGAAATGATAATGATATATATTCACCAATATTGCATCTTTCATTTGTATATTTTTTCATTTGATGTGTGCATATACAGTATATATATATATATATATATATATATATATATATATATATATATATATATATATATATATATATATATTATATTATATGCATATGTGTATATATATATATATATATATATATATATATATATATATATATATATATATATATATATATATATATATATATACACATATATATTAAATGAAAGACAATGACAAATGAAAGATGCGATAATGGTTAATTATAACACCATCATTTTAAGGCTGACACGAATCCCATGTTGATACATAAAGACTTAAATGAAATATTCGTTTCTTACCATGTAAATAATTTAAGTATAAATGATGCAATTGACTTGAATAGAAGTTCGAGAACAATGGATTCCGTCAAGACGATATCTTTGTTTATGAAACACTCTTTGCGTTGCATTAAATTGAGGAATCTAATGAAACATAATCAAGTTTCTGTTGCGACATGGAAGCAATTCTGATACTGTTGGTTTATTAGTTTCGTTTCTGCCCGTTTATCCTTTCTGAATACTTTGCAAAAGCAGAATAGATAGTCACTATAAGTAAATCTTTATTCTTAAGCCTTTATCTGAAAGGTAATGTCATATGGTAAAATTCCCTTACCATATATTATTCAGCTATCTAGCTTCTATCATCAATTTTTTTAGAAGATTTACTTTTCAGTTTGTTACGACCTTTGTTGGGCCGTGGTGCAAATTCTTATTACACGATAAGAGAGGTCAGTGATGAAAACATTATCAGGCAGAAAAACTGGTCAGTGGAAATGAAAACACTTGGGAAAACTTAACAATATTTATTAACAACAATTTTTAGAACAGCGAACCTTGCGACTACCTAACAATTTAACAACTTAACACTAACTATTAACAGATAACACTTAAATAACAATTAACAATAAACACTTAACCAATTAATAATTAACAAAACTCCCCAACGGGAAACACCACACTCTCAACGAGAGAGAGTCAAATAATTTTATAACTACACACAATTGGTAAGCAACAAAATTCCCCGGTGGGAAACACCACACTCTCAACTAGAGAGAGTAAAATAATTTACAAACTAAACAAAACGCTAAATATATAAATTATCTCTCCCTCTTTGAGGCTGGATGTAACTGCCACCCGCTCCAAACAAAGTAGCGACTCCAATTCACCCTCAGCTACTGTAGGGATTACTGTAGCTCCGCAGTACTCCTCATCAAAGGTAAGGAAATGGATTCCCAATCCCCTAAAAGCTAAAGAATGGCTCCTACCTGGCAACTGCCTCCCTACATGACACCACGAGCTCCAAGGCTCCCGCAGCTGATTATGGCGAGGATGTGTCGATGGTGGTGACTCTCCTGGGTCCACCTGAAAGCCAGGATTCCAGTGTCGGCGCTGTGGACCGCAGAAGAGAATACACAGGCAATGCAAGACACCGCAGGTGGCAGAAATGCACTGGCAAAAAGCCGTTAACCGTTGGTGCCGCAATCCTCATAAAGATCACATAAGCCAGCAGCTGCAGTAAGTCCTGGGAGCCTCAAGCTCGAACTGTCTTCTAACAATCGAATTCCTCACAAGTAAAGACAGGTGTTTCTTCTCGCCAAAGACTCGAAAAACAAAGAAAAGAAACAATCGTTAAACTAGACACTTATAAATTTTCAAACAGCACTTCAAAAGAAAAAAAAAATTAAATTAACAACTAAAGTCTTATAAACTAAGTTTCATACTAATTTTACATAAGACGAGAATGCAGTAACAAGGCTGACGAAAACAAAAGCAAGGATTACGTTGATACATAATACTTTCCTCCCAGAAGAAAGAAATATTTCTAAACAGAAATATTATTATTCTTTATTCTATAGATAAATGGAAATGCGCTGTAAAGTAAGAACAATAAGCATAAAACAATAAACCGAACACCAAACAGAAAGTGCACCTAAAGAATACAAACCAAGAGCTTTATATAGCTTACCATTATTTTAAAGATCTAATATTACCGTAATTCGTCAAAAATCTGCAACTCTATGAAAACAGACCTAACTAAACCTAAATAAACTTACAGGTACGCCCACAGACATACACCTTAACCTACAATACGCCGGTATTATAGTCCAAAAAGTCATATATATTATTATACAATCAAAAGTCTTATTATATCGGAACAAATCAATAATTAATTTAGGGGAACCTTTCTAAAAGACTAGAGTGTATACCACTCAAAGGAACCTCCTAAACTTTATCTACAAAGCTATGATTTAAACAGAACTACAGCCTAAAAAATTAATTCTCCATATAACCTCAATGGAGACGCGAGCAAGGTGACGTATGAGAAGGATCAAGCTAGTACACTAAATTCTAGAAAGGGTATCAGGAATTTTGTTGTCAGTCCCTTTAACATGTTTTATAACCAAATTGAATTCCAGCAGAAAAAGGGCCCAGCGCAAAATCCTTTGGTTTGCTCCCTTTATCCACTCGATGAAAACCAGAGGATTGTGATCCATCCATATCTCAACCTGTAAAGAAAAATTTGTCACGTATGGCTTGAAATGGTTAAAAGCGCGGACCAAAGAAAGAGCTTCCTTTTCTATAGTGGAGTAACGTTTTTTCCGCCGCCAGAAGCTTTATACTATAGTAAGACACAGGATGAACACCTTCCTCCTTTCTTTGAAAAAGGACACCTCCAATGCCAAGGTCACTGGGATCTACTACTATGATAAAAGGCTTCTGAAAATCTGGGGAAGTCCAATTGGGGTTAGTAATTAATACTGATTTAAGTTTATTAAAAGATTCTTCACACTGATCCGACCACCAGAACTTTTTTCCTTTTTCTAATAAACTAGTAAGAGGCTGAGCAAGATCAGAGTAATTACGCACAAATCTGCGGTAATAACCCATTATGCCCAGCACTCTTCTTACCTCTGACATTACCAGGCCTTTTCAAATTTATAATTGCCTCGAGGTTAGCTTGTTTCGGAACCACCTGACCTAAACCAACCTTGTGGCCCAAATATCAAACCTTGGCCTGACTCAATTTGCACTTAGCCAAATCAACAACTAACCCTACAGACCTAAGGGCTTCAAAACCCTTATGTAACCTTAACATGTGGGTATCCCAGTCATTACTATATACTACCAAGTCATCAATATAAATTTCCACTCCTTTCAAACTACAAATTACCCTATTCATGAGCCTTTGAAAAGTACATGTAGCATTTTTCATTCCAAAAGGAATAACCTTACACTCATATAGGGCAAACGAAGTGACAAATGCGGATATTTCATGAGTTCGGTCGGACAATGGAACCTGCTAATAACCCTTTAAAAGATCCAACTTAGAATTAAATTTGGCAGAACCAGTCCGATCCAGACAATCACAATACGAGGGAGAGGAAAAGAAATTTTTTTTTGCATGGGCGGTCACTTTACGGTGGTCCACACACATGCAGAACATACCAATGCATTTTTTCAGAACTGGTGTGACTATATTCATTTTCTCAGATTTAAGAAACTTACATTCATCAATGATTGCATTTGTTATTCTCATTATTATTTTGGCTAGACTAGAAATGTTTCTCTCTCCAATTACTTCAGATATTGGCATAGGATCGACCGTGCAGTTTGTTTTCTTTAGTCTCTTGATAATCCTGGTGATGTTATCTTTTGTTTTTATATATTGCTGTTTAGGATTTATCTAACTGTGTCAGAGCTCGGGTGTTAATATCTTTAAGTGTAACAGATTTAATGTAAAAACAAGCAGGTGGGTTTGGAACTCAAGAGGTTGTATAGCTCTCCAGTTGTGATATATTTAATATTACATGTTTAGTTCCCAGACACGGGCCATAGTGTTTTAAATTTGTGTTTCTCACTTAGAATATCATTGAAAAGATATTAATTACTCTTATGGAGAAACCGAAGTGATAAAAAACTGTACAATATGTCTGCTCCTAACTATGTCTGCCTCATATGTAATAACCCGGAGGTAGAACAAAAAAAAGGGATAGTATGTGAATGTAATAGACCCTACCATGAGAAATGTATGCATATAGTGACAGCAATCACTGAAAATGAACGGAATAACCTAGACTAGTTATGCCCACATTGCGTACGTAAAGCCAGACAAAACAAGTTAGTAATATCAAAATTAAAGGAAGATGTGGACGTGAGAGATCTGGCACTGAATGAACAAGATACGAAAATAGATGACTTGGAAAACAAACTTACAGACCTTAGCACAGACGCAGCAAATTCCACCAAGAATAACCTCACTGAGAAAGCTGACATTCTTGATATGAATATGGAATCAATTAAAGCAACACTTCATACATTGATAGACCCATAACCGGAGGAACCGACAATTGCTGACAAAGTTAAGGAAAATAATCTGTTGATAATTAAATCAACTAATACAACAACGAGATTACTGAAAGAAAACGTGATGTTGAAGAAGCACTTAAAGACATTCCTATACTTAACACTAGGTCAACTAAGAATGGAAATGTTCTTGTAAACCTTGCAAAAAATATGATCCGAGATGAGGCGGCAAACAAAATTCAGACATTGCTGGCTGACACTGAAACAAGAAAAATTGGAAAACTAAAACCAAAAATAATGATATGCAATGTATACAATGATGAAGATGATGTAGTAAATGCTTTGATTCAAAGAAATCGCTGCCTGGACCAAATCCAAAATATAGAAGAGAAGATAAGTGTAGTCCTGAAGAAAAATGCCTCGGCGGGACCACCCACTATGTGCTGAAATGTGATCCCGAAATTTTGGAGGGCTATTCATGATACGATGGGGTATTTATAACATACATGATAGGTACTACGTTATCACCTGCTACCACTGTCAGAGGTATGGACATTTTGAAAAAGATTGCAAGTCTAAGAATGATGATAAAGTTTGTCGGAAATGTTCAGGAAAGCATTCTACCAGGGAGTGTAATTCGCAAGTGTCAAAGTGTATTAACTGCACAAAGCTAAACAAACCAAGTGACCACAAAGGAAATTATAGAGACTGCAAAGCTTATGACTTGGAATTGAAAAGACTAGCGAAAATACTAATCATGGTTACTAGGGATGTCATTAGCTATGGCTCTGTAAATATGCAATCTATAGGTAATAAGACTGTTCAAAATGAAGAATTGATAAACGAGAAGTATTTGGATATGCGAGCATTATCTGAAACATTATTAAATAACTTGGACAAGGCAAAGATCACTGAAATGACGCCCCCCACACATGCCTTGTTTCACATACCGAGAGAAGGTAGGTCTGGTGGGTGTTGTCGGACTCTTTATTCATAAAAGTTACTCAAATCTCAAAACGTTGAAAAGAATTAGTGTAATAAGCTTTGACTATATAGAAATAAAATTTACTCTAAAAACAGAAGAATATCCTTCGTAAAAATCTACAATCCTCCTAGAACAAACACTAGTATCTTTTTTTTTAAGAATTCGGTGCTCTCATTGAGATGATTATCATGGAGAAAAACGAATTAATTATCAGTGGAGACTTCAATTTCTGGATGGATGACGCATCAAATCCTGACGCTTTGGCATTTTGTGAGTTACTAGAATCATATCGACTAGTGAATAATGTTGACTGTACAATTATTTTAACTGGGTATACGTTAGACTTAGTTTTAAGCGATGATATGAATAATATTGTATCTGATATAAAAGAAAAATGTACTATCTCCCCAGTACACAAACTTATTACGTTTAGTCTACCTCTACAGAAAATTGCATTAGTAAACCAAATAAACTTTAGACATGAAACAATTTTCTTTCCTACTGTATTTAATGGAGAAGTTACAAAGAAAGTAAATGATGCTATCAATATTCCCTGTGATCATAATGACCAACGTCTGTTAGGAGTTAAGTGTGCTAACTGTCTTATGACCACTTATAATAAAATGAGTAAAAGTGAATATGATACCATGTGCCTACCATGGAAAAGACTATTACCCAAAAAGATTAATCTCCTTAGTTTGATGGAGAGACTTTGGTAAAAAAGAGGGAAAAAAGACGTAAAGAAAGAAAATGGAATAGGTTAAAAACTGAAAGTACTTGGGTAGAATACAGAACTGCTGCGTGTCAATATAACTGTCTACTAAGAAGGGAAAATAGGGAATACTATAAGAGAAAGATCCTCGAAGCAGCAACAGACATAAATAAGTATATCGTTTCCTGAATAGTATAATAGGAAATGTAAAAGAAAAGAAGCTACCTGATGGATACAGTGACCAGAAACTAGTAAATAATCTTCTAGCATTCTTTAAAAACAAAATTGAAAATATAACTAGGTAATTTGTAAATACTCAATAACAGATTGATGATACACAACAGACAAGATTAATACGATTTAACAAGATAACACAAGATGGCATCACCAGAATTATCAAGAGACCAAAGAAAACAAACTGAGCGATCGATCCTATGCTAATATCTGAAGTAATTGGAGAGAGAGATTTTTCTAGTCTAGCCAAAATGATAATGAGAATAGCAAATGCAAGCATTGATGAATGTAAGTTTCCTAAATATAAGAAAATGGCTATAGTCACACCAGTTCTGAAAAATGCATTGGACTACCAGGAATTAACCTCATATAGACCTATCTTAAATCTATCCTTTGTCTCAAAAGTGCTTGAATACGTAATTCTTGAACAACTAGTCAGTTACTTAGAAGTAATAGAAGCTTTTCCTGACAACCCATCTGCTTACAGAAAACTACACTCTACGGAGACAGCCATCTGCTCTGTTGTAAATGACATGCTAGAACTGATAGATGAAAATGAATGTGGTATCTTAATACTGCTCGATCTCAGTGCTGCATTTGATACAGTTGTGTATGAACTGATACTAATGATCTACGGTCCATCGGCGTTGAAGATCAAGCCTTCGAATACCTAAAAGACCACTTAATTGGTAGAAATTACTGTGTACAAATTGGAAACTCTTATTCATCATATGAACCTTTAAACAGAGAGGTACCCCAGGGGAGCGTACTTGGCCCACTCTTATTCTGCATTTATACTATTGGTCTATCAAAAATACTACAAAGGCATGGCGTGAAGTTCAAACTATTTGCAGATGACACAATTTTACTTCGCCATACTGAAACTCTAAATCGAATCCTTGATAGTATTAGAGAATAGATAACATTTAAACAACTAAAATTAAATGAGAACAAAACTGAATTCATGGTGGTGGGTAAGAGAAACAGCTGAGAAACTTGGGTGATATTCAAATGAACATAAATAATGACTTGGTGCCGATATCTAATAAAGTTCGAGATCTAGGTGTATTTTTTGATTGTAACCTGTCTAAATGCACAAATAAATAATGCAATAAGAATTGCTGGTTATCATCTAAGAAATATTGCAAATATAAAAAAAGTACCTGGGCTAAAATTCTGTAAAGAAACTTGTGATAAACTGTGTTATTACCAGGATTAACTACTGCAACTCTATCTATTACAATTTACTAAAAGTGCAAGTTAAGAAATTACAAAATATAATAAACAGAGGAGCAACACTGATAAAAGGTGTCCCACCTAGAGAAAGGATCACCCCTATACTAATCGATTTACAGTAGCTGCCGATTGAAGCGAGAATTGAATTCAAAATATGTACAATAACCCACCAAGTTATCAGAACCAGGCGTCCAAAATACTTAGAAGAATTGCTGCATATTGAGCAGCCAACAAACCATGTCGACACGAGAATAGTTACAGATGGCTTCAAACTGTTGGAACCTGGATATATGTCTAGTTTAGGCTCTAGAGCCTTTAAATATGCGGCCGCGAGACTATATAATAAGCTAGAGAAAGAATCACCCCTATAGTAATTGATTTACTGGGGCTGCCGATTGACGTGAGAATTGAATTTAAAATATGTACAATAACCCACCAAGTTATCAGAAGCGGTCGTCCAAAATACTTAAGAGTTGCTACATATTGCGCAGCCAACAAACTATGTCGACACGAGAATAGTTTCAGATGGTTTCAAAAAGGCTCTAGAGCCTTTAAATATGTGGCCCCGAGACTATATAATAAGCGCCCACGAAACATTCGAATGATTGAAGACATTAAGGCTTTCAAGAGGAAACTGAAGACTTTTTTATTTAAAAATCTTACAACAGTGATGATTTAACAGTAAATGAACAATATGTGATCTGAAACGATAAATACTCTGAACGAACAAGGTAAAACAACTGCGGAGGTCCTGTAGAGAGTAGGGTTCTCCTGCTGTATGGGACCAGAAAAGCAGCAATTAGAGTAAAGTAAGTAAAGTAAACATTAGCAATTGATTGTAGGAATCAATTTACAGTCTTAGAGACTTCAAGAGAAGAAGAGCAGACAATTAATGATGAATTGTGAGTATTAAGAACATATATCAGTCAGTTGGAACTGAGGTTTTAGGACATGCAGTTATAAGGAGAAAACCATGGATATCAAATGATGCGTGGGATAATATAAAAAGGAAACAAAGACAGAAATTGATTGGTAAAAGTTTTCAAGGAATTAATGCTAAGTATTCCAGTATTTATAGTGAGGTCAGATAAAAGCCTGGAAAGACTGGAGCGAATATCTAAAAAGGAAAGAAGATGAGGCTGATAAAGTCATGAATTCACGGAGCGGGTATGGTGTAAGACCCTCTCTTAGAATTATCAATGAAATCTCTACTGGGGGCAAAGAAGAAAAACATACACGCATCAAATAGAGGGATGGATCTGTTATAACAACAGTAGATGAAGAACGGCGACGTTGGATGGAACACTTTAGGAGATATGAAGAGAATAATTTGATTGATTTACATTTATCTGATGGAAACCTTGATGTGACCATGAATGAATTCAGTGTGCTTAAAGTTGAAGCTATCATGAAAAACTTGGTAAATAGAAAGCCCTTGGTTATCATGGAGTAACTGCCGAGATGATATACTGGCTGGAAATGAAGTGACCCCCAAAATACTTAAAAGATTATATTGTAGAATGTGGCATGGAGGGGTAAAATCTGACGAATGAAAATTAGGCGTGTTGGAAAAAAAAGAAAAAAAAAAAAAAAAAAAAAAAAAAAAAAACAGTGAGCTGACTGATTGCAATAATTATAGAGGCTTCACACTTACGTTATTTGTCATGGAAATTCATAGAATACTTATTTTGAAAAGACTAGAGAGAAAGATTGATGAAAAGGTGAGAGATGAACAAGAAGTGTTTAGAGAAAAGTAGTTGTACTGACCAAGTTTCCATTTTACAACATGTACAGGTATGCGTAGAATATAGAAATCCACTTTTGATGGGATTTGTGGGCTATGAAAAAGACTGATAGCGTACACCAGCCCACTTTTGAGAGTCCTGCGTTATTATGAAATTCCTCTTAAATATGTGAATTTGATTAAGTCTGTTCATGAGCATAGCAAATGCAGAGTTGTTAGTGGAGTCTTATCAAATGAATTTCCAGTGGACTGCGGAGTACTCCAAGGGAATGTATTGTCACCTATGTTGTTTATCCTCCTCGTGGATTTTGTAATGCACAGAACAGTAGGAGATGGTGGAGAAAGATTGGATTGAGTTGGTAATAGGAAAAGAGCGGATCTAGAGTATGCTGATGATGCTGTCCTTACCAATAGAACACCACAGAATTTACAATGCTTGATTACCAGAATGCAGGAAATATCAAGAGGTTGGCTCAAAATACGGAGGAGAAAGACAAAGATGATAAGACCATAAATATGGATTGGAAGATGATATATTATTGGAAGGAGAAAGGATTAAGGTGGAATCATTTAAGTATTTAGGAACTATGATCTCTAATACAGGGTCTTTAGAATTGGAGTTTAGTGAAAGATTGAAAAAAGCAATACAGTCAATAGCTAGATTAAGTAAAATTTGGAAATCGAATCTCCTGAAATTACACATAAAAATCAGGCTATATGTCAGTCAGTGAGATCGGTGTTACAGTATGGGCATGAGTCTTGGTATGACAATGAAACAATATCCAACAGATATTTTAGGATTTACTCGAGTACCATGAGTGGATTAGAGCATGTTGAGGGGTATATGGGGATGGCTTGGGAATACTCTTTGCACTCCCTACTAGAGATTAGTTCACCAAACTTGTAACTGGGCTCCACAAGACACTGGAAGATTTGAAAGACCCAGTTCTACATGGCTGAGAATTATAAAGTGTCAAGTAGGAGATGATAAATGGAAAAGTATTGAATTGAAAGCTCATAATAGAGACGACTGGCAAAATCTAACCAAGGCCTTTTGCATAAATATACGTCGGAGGAGATGATGATGATACATATGTAATTTCTGTTTCAAGTTGCAGCAAATCTACATAAAGACCATAAGCTTTAGCTGAACATTGCAGATAAAAATTTTGTTCAATCGATGTATGATACCATCATTCATGTAGTAAAAGGACTGCAAGACAGCGTCATCCCGAACAAAAGAGGGGCAACCAATAAAACATCGCGAAAAATGAGAAAAACAAAAGAGTATTTAGTAAGACAGTAGATTGTGTCACTGGATACATAACGAAAACAAAAAAGGCCCAAAGAGTGATGTGTATCAGGACAGTACTTAACCAAAGAGGGCAATGAATGAACAAATTTTCGTTTTTTGGGATAAGGCTCAACAACCTTTGAGTTGGTTTCTATTGACATTACCTTTCTCTGGGGTTTTCAGATTGTCATCAGATGATCTTAAGGATATTGGATTACTCATTTTGTTTTCATCATTTGCATATGAGTTTTTGTTTCTATAGTGTGCATTCCTGACATTTGACATTCCTAATGAAGGTGGAAAATTCCAAAGGTGTCATTTAAACTCCCTTTTCTTAACATTGTTTCTACATTGGAGTCAAAATCATCTCAGGCTACCCCAGTGTCAAGCCCAGGATGTTGGTATATATTCTCTGGTGTGACTCTAGATTAATCCGTGAGAGATAACGCCCAATCGGTCTCCAGTTCTTCAGAGATTTGATGACCTATTTTGTGGGCCTAATGGCTATGAATTCATAGTTCTTTTTTTTTTTTTTTTTTTTTTTTTGCAACCTCTCGTACTTTCCATTTGTGAACCCAACAGAAGAATCGTTTTTGGTTTTAATCTCCCATTGCTTACATGGAATATTAATCTTGTGCAGATGCAGACATTCGCCACTCTTCTTTTTCACTTGTTGGTTTTAAAGTACCACTAAAGAAAGTTTGGAAAAATATTTCAAGTAATTGATTGAATATCCATATAATCATGAAATTATTTTTCGAATGGATAAAAATACAATAACCATTATACTAACCAATTGAAAGTATGATCATTTTAGCTACTTAGCTATATCATCAGTAAATACATAAAATATAAAACTTTTGTATGCTAAAAGCGTATAAGGGCATTTTCTTACTTACAGGAAGATACGAAAGATGATTAATCTAGTTTTTAGGTACATGTGTGTGTTATAACTGAGAACCAAGGTGAATGCTATTGACTTAATTTTAACAGATAGCTAGTTTCTATACGAGAGGTTTCTGACCAGAATGTTACAAAAATTCAAATGGGCGTATTTATGTAAGGGCATGAAAATAACATACCGTTACAGTGTATGAGCCTTTATGAAATACAAGCAGTACATGGCTCCCCCTAAGAAATATACATATGAAATAGGGCGCCCTGCTCTTACTGGTCATGTTGCAGGAGATAAAACAGGTTTTAGGTGACCAATGGAGACCTAGTCTTCGTTGTCGCTAATGTTAATTAAGAAAATCTTTGGATTATGATATATCATGAAAAAAGGTCCCATGTAAGGGGCCATTAGCGGTGGCGTGTAAGCGGTATTGCGTAGGAATACATGCGTTGTTAAGAGTGCAAATCTGTTAGTATGTGTTACTTAGCTTGGGTCTTGTAACTTTGGTAGCATGGAGTGAATTTTCCAATAACGTGACGAAGGTGTTGGAGATTGGTAGAGGAGGTTGCCGACGAAAAAAAAAAAAAAAAATCAGCAGGTACGACCAACAGGTTGCTATACACCATTTCAGCTGCCAAGACATCGAGGTCATTTTTAGGAGTGGTCCTTAGTTTCAAGAGGCGCCAGGGAGGCTTAGTGAACTAGTTGGAGTCATTGGAGCAGGACATCAAAGCTGCTTTGAGGGTACCATGAAAACGTTCAACCATTCCGTTAGGAACAAGGTTGTAGGCTGTTATCTGATGTAGGGTGATGCCAAGGAGATTTGCTAATAATGTCCACAATTGAGAGGTGAAAGTGATAACCATGTCAGAAGTAATATGCTTAAGGATACCATAGCAGTTTTCATGGGAATAGCTGTAGGCTAACGACTGGAGTGGTCAAATACATTAAACAGGAAATTACCTATGCTATTTTAAACGCCCAAAATGGGATATTTTCCCTTTCTAGACCGTTAACTTTTAAAAATTTCTTACCACATGATGATAATCTCGAAGGATTTAAAGGTTTAAAAGTCTCTCATGAATGGCAGAGGCAAGGAACAGGACAATACCCTACAGTAGAGATTGACCATATATATTATAAGATCAGTGCTCAAGTCCCCCCTCCTCCAAAGCATACTTAATATTTTACCGTTTCTTAAAAATAGATAAAATATTATATATAGAATTCTTTTTAAGCACTCAATAATTAACATGTATACCAAATACTTGGTAAGATTTATCTTGCACGTATTCCTGTTAACAGAAATCATGGAAAGAGACAGAATGCCAATAGAATAAAAAACTCAGTCTTCTTGTCGGAGATAAATTCAAACATGAATTGGAAGGTTAAATAATCAAACCCTAGACAAAAGCCACCAGAATCTCACTGCTTACTTTATTTCATTCTCTAAAAAACTTTTTGTGTCTTCCTGGAATCTTTTAGCAGCTCTTCGCTCAAGAGGAAGCCGTGTCACTTCCTTTAAAGTATCGAATTAATTTTTTATTTCTTCGTTCCATTTTTGTTTTTGTCTCTGTTGACGTATATCTCGACTGTCTTATCTTATCATGTACAGTATATACTAGGTATTATGTATATTATATATACACAGACGTTTATACATACATACAGTTTTTATGTACGCACACACACACACACACACACACACACACACACATATATATATATATATATATATATATATATATATATATATATATATATATATATATATATATATATATATGTACGTACAAGCAAATTTTATATATATATATATATATATATATATATATATATAATATATATATATATATATATATATATATATATATATATATATATATATATATATATATATATATATATATATATATATGCACATATATATAATTATATATATATACGTATATATATATATATATATATATATATATATATATATACGTATATATACACACACACACACACATATATATATATATATATATACATATATATATATATATATATATATATATATATATATATATGTATATGTATATATATATATATATATATATATATATATATATGTATATATATATATATATATATATATATATATATATATATATATATATATATATATATATATATATATATATATATGAGTGTTTGTGTATACATATATATGCATATATTATCTTTGGGTTGACTTGCAAATAAAGATCTAAATCCTTTATAATCTTTCATATAACTGAATAAAGAACCTTATCATAAAAATATAACCAAATATTTGTGAGTTTCAGAACATTTCGTTACGATATTGCATAAGAGACTTGCAAAACCTATAAAAAATGGCTACTGTGAAATTTCTTCGGTAAGTATCAACACAAAAATTGGTATGAAGGTAGTTCACATAACACCCATCAAAGCCTTTATGAAAATCTTTGGATATCTGTAAAACTCTAGTAGTAGTTTGCTGCTACTCACTGATTTTTTCAGCTAAAATCGTCACTTACGAACGAATGTGACAGCCAGAGCATGCTTATAGCAGGTATGAACATAAAAATTGCCAAAAACAAGCCCTATATATATCTAAATAATCCTTTAAAATCTCATTTGAATATAGGAGTTATTGATCCCTTCAGCTACTCCTCCCCCCCCCCAGCGATAATAATAAAAGGGAATGATTGGGCAATGGGTTCACTGGGCTATGGATTGGGTGAGATTCATTCGCAAAAGTCTTGGCATTTGATACAAGTTCACTCACTTCTTTCGCTACAACTAGATTTGCTGAGGACACCGTGATAATAGCTGATTCACAGGAAAAACTGCAAACACTTCTTGACACAGTAAAAAGCGAGAGTGAGGAGTTCAGAACATGATTCTGAGAATCAACATAAAGAAAACAGGTGGTAGTAGCATAAAAGAAAATATGTAATATCCAAATTGCAACATCATAGTAGACGGAGCAACAAAAAGCAAACAAATGCTTTTGTATATCTAGGTAATATAATAACACATGATGCAAAATTCAATAAAGCAATTGAAAAAGAGTACTAATAGCAAAAAATACATTCACCAGTATGAAAACCCTATTGACAAATAGCAGGATAGGGATTCAGACAAAAGTTAGAGCACTGAAAACCCATGTATGGTCCACACTTACTTATGGCTCAAGGACACGGAAAGGAAATAAATAAATGGACAGGAAATATGGGTTTACAGAAGAATGTTAAATCTTCCATAAAGAGAAAGTAATAAATGGGGAAGTATTGAGATAAGCCAGTCAAAAGAGATCACTTCTGTGTTTTCATCCACAGGGAAGATGACTCCTCTCAACAAAACACATCTGGTGCTTCACTTTCTTTTTTACCTCCGTGAGAAAAAAAAAAAAAAAACGCCAGATTTGGGGGAAAATTTTTCACGAATTTTCTCCAAGTAAGTGTTATAAGTTTTTGGGATTTTATAATGAGTCTCTCTCTCTCTCTCTCTCTCTCTCTCTCTCTCTCTCTATGTACGGTACTAATTTATCAACAATAAACATTAACAAAAAATTCTGCTTTTATGATTAAAGGAGACGCTATTATTATTATTATTATTATTATTATTATTATTATTATTATTATTATTATTATTATTATTAATTGATTTCGTTATTATTATTATTATTATTATTATTATTATTATTATTATTATTATTATTATTATTATTATTATTATTATTATTATTATTATTATTAAATCGTTGCTGCTTCATGATAATATCTTTGTTTAAGGTTGATTAGGAAACGATGATGGAAACTTTTTCTGTGTAAAAATGTCCATCAGAGAAGGTTGATTGGTGAATGATGAAAGAAACTTTACTCTGTGTAAGAAAGTCCATCAGAGAAGGTTGATTGGTAAATGTTAATAGAAACTTTCTCTCTGTGTAAGAATGTCCATCAGAGAAGGTTGATTGGTAAACGTTAACAGAAACTTTTTCTCTGTGTAAGAATGTCGATCAGAGAAGGTTGATTGGTAAATGTTAATAGAAACTTTCTCTCTGTGTAAGAATGTCCATCAGAGAAGGTTGATTGGTAAACGTTAATAGAAACTTTTTCTCTGTGTAAGAATGTCCATCAGAGAAGGTTGATTGGTAAACGTTAATAGGAACTTTCTCTCTGTGTAAGAATGTCCATCAGAGAAGGTTGATTGGTAAACGATGATAGAAACTTTCTCTCTGTGTAAGAATGTCCATCAGAGAAGGTTGATTGGTAAACGATGATAGAAACTTTCTCTCTGTGTTAGAATGTCCATCAGAGAAGGTTGATTGGTAAACGATGATAGAAACTTTCTCTCTGTGTAAGAAAGTCCATCAGAGAAGGTTGATTGGTAAACGTTAATAGAAACTTTCTCTCTGTGTAAGGATGTCCATCAGAGAGGGTTGATTGGTAAACGTTAATAGAAACTTTCTCTCTGTGTAAGAATGTCCATCAGAGAGGGTTGATTGGTAAACGTTAATAGAAACTTTCTCTCTGTGTAAGAATGTCCATCAGAGAGGGTTGATTGGTAAACGTTAATAGAAACTTTCTCTCTGTGTAAGAATGTCCATCAGAGAGGGTTGATTGGTAAACGTTAATAGAAACTTTCTCTCTGTGTAAGGATGTCCATCAGAGAGGATTGATTGGTAAACGTTAATAGAAACTTTCTCTCTGTGTAAGGATGTCCATCAGAGAGGGTTGATTGGTAAACGATGATAGAAACTTTCTCTCTGTGTAAGAAAGTCCATCAGAGAAGGTTGATTGGTAAACGATGATAGAAACTTTCTCTCTGTGTAAGAAAGTCCATCAGAGAAGATTGATTGGTAAACGTTAATAGAAACTTTTTCTCTGTGTAAGAATGTCCATCAGAGAAGGTTGATTGTTAAACGTTAATAGAAACTTTCTCTCTGTGTAAGAATGTCCATCAGAGAAGGTTGATTGGTAAACGATGATAGAAACATTCTCTCTGTGTAAGAATGTCCATCAGGGAAGGTTGATTGGTAGCCTAAACGTTAATAGAAACTTTCTCTCTGTGTAAGAATGTCCATCAGAGAAGGTTGATTGGTAAACGATGATAGAAACTTTCTCTCTGTGTAAGAAAGTCCATCAGAGAAGGTTGATTGGTAAACATTAATAGAAACTTTCTCTCTGTGTAAGAATGTCCATCAGAGAAGGTTGATTGGTAAACGATGATAGAAACTTTCTCTCAGTGTAAGAAAGTCCATCAGAGAAGGTTGATTGGTAAACGTTAATAAAAACTTTTTCTCTGTGTAAGAATGTCCATCAGAGAAGGTTGATTGGTAAACGTTAATAGAAACTTTCTCTCTGTGTAAGAATGTCCATCAGAGAAGGTTCATTGGTAAACGATGATAGAAACTTTCTCTCTGTGTTAGAATGTCCATCAGAGAAGGTTGATTGGTAAACGATGATAGAAACTTTCTCTCTGTGTAAGAAAGTCCATCAGAGAAGGTTGATTGGTAAACGTTAATAGAAACTTTTTCTCTGTGTAAGAATGTCCATCAGAGAAGGTTGATTGGTAAACGTTAATAGAAACTTTCTCTCTGTGTAAGAATGTCCATCAGAGAAGGTTGATTGGTAAACGATGATAGAAACTTCCTCTCTTTGTTAGAATGTCCATCAGAGAAGGTTGATTGGTAAACGCTGATAGAAACTTTCTCTCTGTGTAAGAAAGTTCATCAGAGAAGGTTGATTGGTAAACGTTAATAGAAACTTTTTCTCGGTGTAAGAATGTCCATCAGAGAAGGTTGATTGGTAAACGTTAATAGAAACTTTCTCTCTGTGTAAGAATGTCCATCAGAGAAGGTTGATTGGTAAACGATGATAGAAACTTTCTCTCTTTGTTAGAATGTCCATCAGAGAAGGTTGATTGGTAAACGATGATAGAAACTTTCTCGCTGTGTAAGAAAGTCCATCAGAAAAGGTTGATTGGTAAACGTTAGTAGAAACTTTTTCTCTGTGTAAGAATGTCCATCAGAGAAGGTTGATTGGTAAACGTTAATAGAAACTTTTTCTCTGTGTAAGAATGTCCATCAGAGAAGGTTGATTGGTAAACGATGATAGAAACTTTCTCTCAGTGTTAGAATGTCCATCAGAGAAGGTTGATTGGTGAACGTTAATAGAAACTTTTTCTCTGTGTAAGAATGTCCATCAGAGAAGGTTGATTGGTAAACGTTAATAGAAACTTTCTCTCTGTGTAAGAATGTCCATCAGAGAAGGTTGATTGGTGAACGATGATAGAAACATTCTCTCTGTGTTAGAATGTCCATCAGAGAAGGTTGATTGGTAAACGATGATAGAAACTTTCTCTCTGTGTAATAAAGTCCATCAGAGAAGGTTGATTGGTAAACGTTAATAGAAACTTTCTCTCTGTGTAAGAATGTCCATCAGAGAAGGTTGATTGGTAAACGATGACAGAAACTTTCTCTCTGTGTAAGAAAGTCCATCAGAGAAGGTTGATTGGTAAACGTTAATAGAAATTTTTTCTCTGTGTAAGAATGTCCATCAGAGAAGGTTGATTGGTAAACGTTAATAGAAACTTTCTCTCTGTGTAAGAATGTCCATCAGAGAAGGTTGATTGGTAAACGATGATAGAAACTTTCTCTCTTTGTTAGAATGTCCATCAGAGAAGGTTGATTGGTAAACGATGATAGAAACTTTCTTTCTACGTAACAAAGTCCACCAGAGAGGGTTGATTGGTAAACGTTAATAGAAACTTTTTCCCGGTTTAAGAATGTCCATCAGAGAAGGTTGATTGGTAAACGTTAATAGAAACTTTCTCTCTGTGTAAGAATGTCCATCAGAGAAGGTTGATTGGTAAACGATGATAGAAACTTTTTCTCTTTGTTAGAATGTCCATCAGAGAAGGTTGATTGGTAAACGATGATAGAAACTTTCTCTCTGTGTAAGAAAGTCCATCAGAGAAGGTTGATTGGTAAACGTTGATAGAAACTTTTTCTCTGTGTAAGAATGTCCATCAGAGAAGGTTGATTGGTAAACGTTAATAGAAACTTTCTCTCTGTGTAAGAATGTCCATCAGAGAAGGTTGATTGGTAAACGATGATAGAAACTTTCTCTCTTTGTTAGAATGTCCATCAGAGAAGGTTGATTGGTAAACGATGATAGAAACTTTCTCTCTGTGTAAGAAAGTCCATCAGAGAAGGTTGATTGGTAAACGTTAATAGAAACTTTTTCTCTGTGTAAGAATGTCCATCAGAGAAGGTTGATTGGTAAACGTTAATAGAAACTTTCTCTCTCTGTAAAAATGTCCAGCAGTGAAGGTTGATTGGTAAACGATGATAGAAACTTTCTCTCTGTGTTAGAATGTCTATCAGAGAAGGTTGATTGGTAAACGTTAATAGAAACTTTTTCTCTGTGTAAGAATGTCCATCAGAGAAGGTTGATTGGTGAACGTTAATAGAAACTTTCTCTCTGTGTAAGAATGTCCATCAGAGAAGGTTGATTGGTAAACGATGATAGAAACTTTCTCTCTGTGTTAGAATGTCCATCAGAGAAGGTTGATTGGTAAACGATGATAGAAACTTTCTCTCTGTGTAAAAAAGTCCATCAGAGAAGGTTGATTGGTAAACGTTAATAGAAACTTTTCCTCTGTGTAAGAATGTCCATCAGAGAAGGTTGATTTGTAAACGTTAATAGAAACTTTTTCTCTGTGTAAGAATGTCCATCAGAGAAGGTTGATTGGTAAACGATGATAGAAACTTTCTCTCTGTGTAAGAAAGTCCATCAGAAAAGGTTGTTTGGTAAACGATGATAAAAACTTTCTCTCTGTGTAAGAATGTCCATCAGAGAAGGTTGATTGGTAAACGATGATAGAACTTTTTCTCTGTGTTAGAATGTCCATCAGAGAAGGTTGATTGGTAAACGATGATAGAAACTTTCTCTCTGTGTAAGAAAGTCCATCAGAGAAGGTTGATTGGTAAACGTTAATAGAAACTTTCTCTCTGTGTAAGAATGTCCATCAGAGAAGGATGATTGGTAAACGAAGACAGAAACTTTCTCTCTGTGTAAGAAAGTCCATCAGAGAAGGTTGATTGGTAAACGTTAATAGAAATATTTTCTCTGTGTAAGAATGTCCATCAGAGAAGGTTGATTGGTAAACGTTAATAGAAACTTTCTCTCTGTGTAAGAATGTCCATCAGAGAAGGTTGATTGGTAAACGATGATAGAAACTTTCTCTCTTTGTTAGAATGTCCATCAGAGAAGGTTGATTGGTAAACGATGATAGAAACTTTCTTTCTGTGTAAGAAAGTCCACCAGAGAAGGTTGATTGGTAAACGTTAATAGAAACTTTTTCCCGGTGTAAGAATATCCATCAGAGAAGGTTGATTGGTAAACGTTAATAGAAACTTTCTCTCTGTGTAAGAATGTCCATCAGAGAAGGTTGATTGGTAAAGATGATAGAAACTTTCTCTCTTTGTTAGAATGTCCATCAGAGAAGGTTGATTGGTAAACGATGATAGAAACTTTCTCTCTGTGTAAGAAAGTCCATCAGAGAAGGTTGATTGGTAAACGTTAATAGAAACTTTTTCTCTGTGTAAGAATGTCCATCAGAGAAGGTTGATTGGTAAACGTTAATAGAAACATTTTCTCTGTGTAAAAATGTCCATCAGAGAAGGTTGATTGGTAAACGATGATAGAAACTTTCTCTCTGTGTTAGAATGTCTATCAGAGAAGGTTGATTGGTAAACGTTAATAGAAACTTTTTCTCTGTGTAAGAATGTCCATCAGAGAAGGTTGATTGGTAAACGTTAATAGAAACTTTCTCTCTGTGTAAGAATGTCCATCAGAGAAGGTTGATTGGTAAACGATGATAGAAACTTTCTCTCTGTGTTAGAATGTCCATCAGAGAAGGTTGATTGGTAAATGTTAATAGAAACTTTTTCTCTGTGTAAGAATGTCCATCAGAGAAGGTTGATTGGTAAACGTTAATAGAAACTTTCTCTCTGTGTAAGAATGTCCATCAGAGAAGGTTGATTGGTGAACAATGATAGAAACTTTCTCTCTGTGTTAGAATGTCCATCAGAGAAGGTTGATTGGTAAACGATGATAGAAACTTTCTCTCTGTGTAAGAAAGTCCATCAGAGAAGGTTGATTGGTAAACGTTAATAGAAACTTTCTCTCTGTGTAAGAATGTCCATCAGAGAAGGTTGATTGGTAAACGATGATAGAAACTTTCTCTCTGTGTAAGAAAGTCCATCAGAGAAGGTTGATTGGTAAACGTTAATAGAAACTTTTTCTCTGTGTATGAATGTCCATCAGAGAAGGTTGATTGGTAAACGTTAATAGAAACTTTCTCTCTGTGTAAGAATGTCCATCAGAGAAGGTTGATTGGTAAACGATGATAGAAACTTTCTCTCCTTGTTAGAATGTCCATCAGAGAAGGTTGATTGGTAAACGATGATAGAAACTTTCTTTCTGTATAAGAAAGTCCACCAGAGAAGGTTGATTGGTAAACGTTAATAGAAACTTTTTCCCGGTGTAAGAATGTCCATCAGAGAAGGTTGACTGGTAAACGTTAATAGAAACTTTTTCTCTGTGTAAGAATGTCCATCAGAGAAGGTTGATTCGTAAACGATGATAGAAACTTTCTCTCTTTGTTAAAATGTCCATCAGAGAAGGTTGAATGGTAAACGATGATAGAAACTTTCTCTCTGTGTAAGAAAGTCCATCAGAGAAGGTTGATTGGTGAACGTTAATAGAAACTTTTTCTGTGTAAGAATGTCCATCAGAGAAGGTTGATTGGTAAACGTTAATAGAAACTTTCTCTCTGTGTAAGAATGTCCACCAGAGAAGGTTAATTGGTAAACGATGATAGAAACTTTCTCTCTTTGTTAGAATGTCCATCAGAGAAGGTTGATTGGTAAATGATGATAGAAACTTTCTCTCTGTGTAAGAAAGTCCATCAGAGAAGGTTGATTGGTAAACGTTAATAGAAACTTTTTCTCTGTGTAAGAATGTCCATCGGAGAAGGTTGATTGGTAAACGTTAATAGAAACTTTCTCTTTGTGTAAAAGTGTCCATCAGAGAAGGTTGATTGGTAAACGATTATAGAAACTTTCTCTCTGTGTTAGAATGTCTATCAGAGAAGGTTGATTGGTAAACGTTAATAGAAACTTTTTCTCTGTGTAAGAATGTCCATCAGAGAAGGTTGATTGGTAAACGTTAATAGAAACTTTCTCTCTGTGTAAGAATGTCCATCAGAGAAGGTTGATTGGTAAACGATGATAGAAACTTTCTCTCTGTGTTAGAATGTCTATCAGAGAAGGTTGATTGGTAAACGTTAATAGAAACTTTCTCTCTGTGTAAGAATGTCCATCAGAGAAGGTTGATTGGTGAACAATGATAGAAACTTTCTCTCTGTGTTAGAATGTCCATCAGAGAAGGTTGATTGGTAAACGATGATAGAAACTTTCTCTCTGTGTAAGAAAGTCCATCAGAGAAGGTTGATTGGTAAACGTTAATAGAAATTTTCTCTCTGTGTAAGAATGTCCATCAGAGAAGGTTGATTGGTAAACGATGATAGAAACTTTCTCTCTGTGTTAGAATGTCCATCAGAGAAGGTTAATTGGTAAACGATGATAGAAACTTTCTCTCTGTGCAAGGATCAGAGAAGGTTGATTGGTAAACGTTAATAGAAACTTTTTCTTTGTGTAAGAATGTCCATCAGAGAAGGTTGATTGGTAAACGTTAATAGAAACTTTCTCTCTGTGTAAGAATGTCCATCAGAGAAGGTTGATTGGTAAACGATGATAGAAACTTTCTCTATGTGTAAGAATGTCCATCAGAGAGGGTTGATTGGTAAACGTTAATAGAAACTTTCTCTCTGTGTAAGGATGTCCATCAGAGAGGGTTGATTGGTAAACGTTAATAGAAACTTTCTCTCTGTGTAAGAATGTCCATCAGAGAGGGTTGATTGATAAACGTTAATAGAAACTTTCTCTCTGTGTAAGAATGTCCATCAGAGAAGGTTGATTGGTAAACGTTAATAGAAACTTTCTCTCTGTGTAAGAATGTCCATCAGAGAGGGTTGATTGGTAAACGTTAATAGAAACTTTCTCTCTGTGTAAGGATGTCCATCAGAGAGGATTGATTGGTAAACGTTAATAGAAACTTTCTCTCTGTGTAAGGATGTCCATCAGAGAGGGTTGATTGGTAAACGATGATAGAAACTTTCTCTCTGTGTAAGAAAGTCCATCAGAGAAGGTTGATTGGTAAACGATGATAGAAACTTTCTCTCTGTGTAAGAAAGTCCATCAGAGAAGATTGATTGGTAAACGTTAATAGAAACTTTTTCTCTGTGTAAGAATGTCCATCAGAGAAGGTTGATTGTTGAACGTTAATAGAAACTTTCTCTCTGTGTAAGAATGTCCATCAGAGAAGGTTGATTGGTAAACGATGATAGAAACATTCTCTCTGTGTAAGAATGTCCATCAGGGAAGGTTGATTGGTAGCCTAAACATTAATAGAAACTTTCTCTCTGTGTAAGAATGTCCATCAGAGAAGGTTGATTGGTAAACGATGATAGAAACTTTCTCTCTGTGTAAGAAAGTCCATCAGAGAAGGTTGATTGGTAAACATTAATAGAAACTTTCTCTCTGTGTAAGAATGTCCATCAGAGAAGGTTGATTGGTAAACGATGATAGAAACTTTCTCTCAGTGTAAGAAAGTCCATCAGAGAAGGTTGATTGGTAAACGTTAATAAAAACTTTTTCTCTGTGTAAGAATGTCCATCAGAGAAGGTTGATTGGTAAACGTTAATAGAAACTTTCTCTCTGTGTAAGAATGTCCATCAGAGAAGGTTGATTGGTAAACGATGATAGAAACTTTCTCTCTGTGTTAGAATGTCCATCAGAGAAGGTTGATTGGTAAACGATGATAGAAACTTTCTCTCTCTGTGTAAGAAAGTCCATCAGAGAAGGTTGATTGGTAAACGTTAATAGAAACTTTTTCTCTGTGTAAAAATGTCTATCAGAGAAGGTTGATTGGTAAACGTTAATAGAAACTTTCTCTCTGTGTAAGAATGTCCATCAGAGAAGGTTGATTGGTAAACGATGATAGAAACTTCCTCTCTTTGTTAGAATGTCCATCAGAGAAGGTTGATTGGTAAACGCTGATAGAAACTTTCTCTCTGTGTAAGAAAGTTCATCAGAGAAGGTTGATTGGTAAACGTTAATAGAAACTTTTTCTCGGTGTAAGAATGTCCATCAGAGAAGGTTGATTGGTAAACGTTAATAGAAACTTTCTCTCTGTGTAAGAATGTCCATCAGAGAAGGTTGATTGGTAAACGATGATAGAAACTTTCTCTCTTTGTTAGAATGTCCATCAGAGAAGGTTGATTGGTAAACGATGATAGAAACTTTCTCGCTGTGTAAGAAAGTCCATCAGAGAAGGTTGATTGGTAAACGTTAGTAGAAACTTTTTCTCTGTGTAAGAATGTCCATCAGAGAAGGTTGATTGGTAAACGTTAATAGAAACTTTTTCTCTGTGTAAGAATGTCCATCAGAGAAGGTTGATTGGTAAATGATGATAGAAACTTTCTCTCAGTGTTAGAATGTCCATCAGAGAAGGTTGATTGGTGAACGTTAATAGAAACTTTTTCTCTGTGTAAGAATGTCCATCAGAGAAGGTTGATTGGTAAACGTTAATAGAAACTTTCTCTCTGTGTAAGAATGTCCATCAGAGAAGGTTGATTGGTGAACGATGATAGAAACATTCTCTCTGTGTTAGAATGTCCATCAGAGAAGGTTGATTGGTAAACGATGATAGAAACTTTCTCTCTGTGTAATAAAGTCCATCAGAGAAGGTTGATTGGTAAACGTTAATAGAAACTTTCTCTCTGTGTAAGAATGTCCATCAGAGAAGGTTGATTGGTAAACGATGACAGAAACTTTCTCTCTGTGTAAGAAAGTCCATCAGAGAAGGTTGATTGGTAAACGTTAATAGAAATTTTTTCTCTGTGTAAGAATGTCCATCAGAGAAGGTTGATTGGTAAACGTTAATAGAAACTTTCTCTCCGTGTAAGAATGTCCATCAGAGAAGGTTGATTGGTAAACGATGATAGAAACTTTCTCTCTTTGTTAGAATGTCCATCAGAGAAGGTTGATTGGTAAACGATGATAGAAACGTTCTTTCTACGTAAGAAAGTCCACCAGAGAGGGTTGATTGGTAAACGTCAATAGAAACTTTTTCCCGGTGTAAGAATGTCCATCAGAGAAGGTTGATTGGTAAACGTTAATAGAAACTTTCTCTCTGTGTAAGAATGTCCATCAGAGAAGGTTGATTGGTAAACGATGATAGAAACTTTTTCTCTTTGTTAGAATGTCCATCAGAGAAGGTTGATTGGTAAACGATGATAGAAACTTTCTCTCTGTGTAAGAAAGTCCATCAGAGAAGGTTGATTGGTAAACGTTGATAGAAACTTTCTCTCTGTGTAAGAATGTCCATCAGAGAAGGTTGATTGGTAAACGTTAATAGAAACTTTCTCTCTGTGTAAGAATGTCCATCAGAGAAGGTTGATTGGTAAACGATGATAGAAACTTTCTCTCTTTGTTAGAATGTCCATCAGAGAAGGTTGATTGGTAAACGATGATAGAAACTTTCTCTCTGTGTAAGAAAGTCCATCAGAGAAGGTTGATTGGTAAACGTTAATAGAAACTTTTTCTCTGTGTAAGAATGTCCATCAGAGAAGGTTGATTGGTAAACGTTAATAGAAACTTTCTCTCTCTGTAAAAATGTCCAGCAGTGAAGGTTGATTGGTAAACGATGATAGAAACTTTCTCTCTGTGTTAGAATGTTTATCAGAGAAGGTTGATTGGTAAACGTTAATAGAAACTTTTTCTCTGTGTAAGAATGTCCATCAGAGAAGGTTGATTGGTGAACATTAATAGAAACTTTCTCTCTGTGTAAGAATGTCCATCAGAGAAGGTTGATTGGTAAACGATGATAGAAACTTTCTCTCTGTGTTAGAATGTCCATCAGAGAAGGTTGATTGGTAAACGATGATAGAAACTTTCTCTCTGTGTAAAAAAGTCCATCAGAGAAGGTTGATTGGTAAACGTTAATAGAAACTTTTCCTCTGTGTAAGAATGTCCATCAGAGAAGGTTGATTGGTAAACGTTAATAGAAACTTTTTCTCTGTGTAAGAATGTCCATCAGAGAAGGTTGATTGGTAAACGTTAATAGAAACATTTTCTCTGTGTAAAAATGTCCATCAGAGAAGGTTGATTGGTAAACGATGATAGAAACTTTCTCTCTGTGTTAGAATGTCTATCAGAGAAGGTTGATTGGTAAACGTTAATAGAAACTTTTTCTCTGTGTAAGAATGTCCATCAGAGAAGGTTGATTGGTAAACGTTAATAGAAACTTTCTCTCTGTGTAAGAATGTCCATCAGAGAAGGTTGATTGGTAAACGATGATAGAAACTTTCTCTCTGTGTTAGAATGTCCATCAGAGAAGGTTGATTGGTAAATGTTAATAGAAACTTTTTCTCTGTGTAAGAATGTCCATCAGAGAAGGTTGATTGGTAAACGTTAATAGAAACTTTCTCTCTGTGTAAGAATGTCCATCAGAGAAGGTTGATTGGTGAACAATGATAGAAACTTTCTCTCTGTGTTAGAATGTCCATCAGAGAAGGTTGATTGGTAAACGATGATAGAAACTTTCTCTCTGTGTAAGAAAGTCCATCAGAGAAGGTTGATTGGTAAACGCTAATAGAAACTTTCTCTCTGTGTAAGAATGTCCATCAGAGAAGGTTGATTGGTAAACGATGATAGAAACTTTCTCTCTGTGTAAGAAAGTCCATCAGAGAAGGTTGATTGGTAAACGTTAATAGAAACTTTTTCTCTGTGTATGAATGTCCATCAGAGAAGGTTGATTGGTAAACGTTAATAGAAACTTTCTCTCTGTGTAAGAATGTCCATCAGAGAAGGTTGATTGGTAAACGATGATAGAAACTTTCTCTCCTTGTTAGAATGTCCATCAGAGAAGGTTGATTGGTAAACGATGATAGAAACTTTCTTTCTGTATAAGAAAGTCCACCAGAGAAGGTTGATTGGTAAACGTTAATAGAAACTTTTTCCCGGTGTAAGAATGTCCATCAGAGAAGGTTGATTGGTAAACGTTAATAGAAAATTTTTCTCTGTGTAAGAATGTCCATCAGAGAAGGTTGATTCGTAAACGATGATAGAAACTTTCTCTCTTTGTTAAAATGTCCATCAGAGAAGGTTGAATGGTAAACGATGATAGAAACTTTCTCTCTGTGTAAGAAAGTCCATCAGAGAAGGTTGATTGGTGAACGTTAATAGAAACTTTTTCTGTGTAAGAATGTCCATCAGAGAAGGTTGATTGGTAAACGTTAATAGAAACTTTCTCTCTGTGTAAGAATGTCCACCAGAGAAGGTTGATTGGTAAACGATGATAGAAACTTTCTCTCTTTGTTAGAATGTCCATCAGAGAAGGTTGATTGGTAAATGATGATAGAAACTTTCTCTCTGTGTAAGAAAGTCCATCAGAGAAGGTTGATTGGTAAACGTTAATAGAAACTTTTTCTCTGTGTAAGAATGTCCATCAGAGAAGGTTGATTGGTAAACGTTAATAGAAACTTTCTCTTTGTGTAAAAGTGTCCATCAGAGAAGGTTGATTGGTAAACGATTATAGAAACATTCTCTCTGTGTTAGAATGTCTATCAGAGAAGGTTGATTGGTAAACGTTAATAGAAACTTTTTCTCTGTGTAAGAATGTCCATCAGAGAAGGTTGATTGGTAAACGTTAATAGAAACTTTCTCTCTGTGTAAGAATGTCCATCAGAGAAGGTTGATTGGTAAACGATGATAGAAACTTTATCTCTGTGTTAGAATGTCCATCAGAGAAGGTTAATTGGTAAACGATGATAGAAACTTTCTCTCTGTGCAAGGATCAGAGAAGGTTGATTGGTAAACGTTAATAGAAACTTTTTCTTTGTGTAAGAATGTCCATCAGAGAAGGTTGATTGGTAAACGTTAATAGAAACTTTCTCTCTGTGTAAGAATGTCCATCAGAGAAGGTTGATTGGTAAACGATGATAGAAACTTCCTCTATGTGTAAGAATGTCCATCAGAAAAGGTTGATTGGTAAACGATGATAAAAACTTTCTCCCTGTGTAAGAATGTCCATCAGAGAAGGTTGATTGGTAAACGATGATAGAAACTTTCTCTCTGTGTTAGAATGTCCATCAGAGAAGGTTGATTGGTAAACGATGATAGAAACTTTCTCTCTGTGTAAGAAAGTCCATCAGAGAAGGTTGATTGGTAAACGTTAATAGAAACTTTCTCTCTGTGTAAGAATGTCCATCAGAGAAGGTTGATTGGTAAACGATGACAGAAACTTTCTCTCTGTGTAAGAAAGTCCATCAGAGAAGGTTGATTGGTAAACATTAATAGAAACTTTTTCTCTGTGTAAGAATGTCCATCAGAGAAGGTTGATTGGTAAACGTTAATAGAAACTTTCTCTCTGTGTAAGAATGTCCATCAGAGAAGGTTGATTGGTAAACGCTGATAAAAAAACTTTCTCTCTTTGTTAGAATGTCCATCAGAGAAGGTTGATTGGTAAACGATGATAGAACTTTTTCTCTGTGTTAGAATGTCCATCAGAGAAGGTTGATTGGTAAACGATGATAGAAACTTTCTCTCTGTGTAAGAAAGTCCATCAGAGAAGGTTGATTGGTAAACGTTAATAGAAACTTTCTCTCTGTGTAAGAATGTCCATCAGAGAAGGATGATTGGTAAACGAAGACAGAAACTTTCTCTCTGTGTAAGAAAGTCCATCAGAGAAGGTTGATTGGTAAACGTTAATAGAAATATTTTCTCTGTGTAAGAATGTCCATCAGAGAAGGTTGATTGGTAAACGTTAATAGAAACTTTCTCTCTGTGTAAGAATGTCCATCAGAGAAGGTTGAGTGGTAAACGATGATAGAAACTTTCTCTCTTTGTTAGAATGTCCATCAGAGAAGGTTGATTGGTAAACGATGATAGAAACTTTCTTTCTGTGTAAGAAAGTCCACCAGAGAAGGTTGATTGGTAAACGTTAATAGAAACTTTTTCCCGGTGTAAGAATATCCATCAGAGAAGGTTGATTGGTAAACGTTAATAGAAACTTTCTCTCTGTGTAAGAATGTCCATCAGAGAAGGTTGATTGGTAAACGATGATAGAAACTTTCTCTCTTTGTTAGAATGTCCATCAGAGAAGGTTGATTGGTAAACGATGATAGAAACTTTCTCTCTGTGTAAGAAAGTCCATCAGAGAAGGTTGATTGGTAAACGTTAATAGAAACTTTTTCTCTGTGTAAGAATGTCCATCAGAGAAGGTTGATTGGTAAACGTTAATAGAAACATTTTCTCTGTGTAAAAATGTCCATCAGAGAAGGTTGATTGGTAAACGATAATAGAAACTTTCTCTCTGTGTTAGAATGTCCATCAGAGAAGGTTGATTGGTAAATGTTAATAGAAACTTTTTCTCTGTGTAAGAATGTCCATCAGAGAAGGTTGATTGGTAAACGTTAATAGAAACTTTCTCTCTGTGTAAGAATGTCCATCAGAGAAGGTTGATTGGTGAACAATGATAGAAACTTTCTCTCTGTGTTAGAATGTCCATCAGAGAAGGTTGATTGGTAAACGATGATAGAAACTTTCTCTCTGTGTAAGAAAGTCCATCAGAGAAGGTTGATTGGTAAACGCTAATAGAAACTTTCTCTCTGTGTAAGAATGTCCATCAGAGAAGGTTGATTGGTAAACGATGATAGAAACTTTCTCTCTGTGTAAGAAAGTCCATCAGAGAAGGTTGATTGGTAAACGTTAATAGAAACTTTTTCTCTGTGTATGAATGTCCATCAGAGAAGGTTGATTGGTAAACGTTAATAGAAACTTTCTCTCTGTGTAAGAATGTCCATCAGAGAAGGTTGATTGGTAAACGATGATAGAAACTTTCTCTCCTTGTTAGAATGTCCATCAGAGAAGGTTGATTGGTAAACGATGATAGAAACTTTCTTTCTGTATAAGAAAGTCCACCAGAGAAGGTTGATTGGTAAACGTTAATAGAAACTTTTTCCCGGTGTAAGAATGTCCATCAGAGAAGGTTGATTGGTAAACGTTAATAGAAACTTTTTCTCTGTGTAAGAATGTCCATCAGAGAAGGTTGATTCGTAAACGATGATAGAAACTTTCTCTCTTTGTTAAAATGTCCATCAGAGGAGGTTGAATGGTAAACGATGATAGAAACTTTCTCTCTGTGTAAGAAAGTCCATCAGAGAAGGTTGATTGGTGAACGTTAATAGAAACTTTTTCTGTGTAAGAATGTCCATCAGAGAAGGTTGATTGGTAAACGTTAATAGAAACTTTCTCTCTGTGTAAGAATGTCCACCAGAGAAGGTTGATTGGTAAACGATGATAGAAACTTTCTCTCTTTGTTAGAATGTCCATCAGAGAAGGTTGATTGGTAAATGATGATAGAAACTTTCTCTCTGTGTAAGAAAGTCCATCAGAGAAGGTTGATTGGTAAACGTTAATAGAAACTTTTTCTCTGTGTAAGAATGTCCATCAGAGAAGGTTGATTGGTAAACGTTAATAGAAACTTTCTCTTTGTGTAAAAGTGTCCATCAGAGAAGGTTGATTGGTAAACGATTATAGAAACATTCTCTCTGTGTTAGAATGTCTATCAGAGAAGGTTGATTGGTAAACGTTAATAGAAACTTTTTCTCTGTGTAAGAATGTCCATCAGAGAAGGTTGATTGGTAAACGTTAATAGAAACTTTCTCTCTGTGTAAGAATGTCCATCAGAGAAGGTTGATTGGTAAACGATGATAGAAACTTTCTCTCTGTGTTAGAATGTCCATCAGAGAAGGTTAATTGGTAAACGATGATAGAAACTTTCTCTCTGTGCAAGGATCAGAGAAGGTTGATTGGTAAACGTTAATAGAAACTTTTTCTTTGTGTAAGAATGTCCATCAGAGAAGGTTGATTGGTAAACGTTAATAGAAACTTTCTCTCTGTGTAAGAATGTCCATCAGAGAAGGTTGATTGGTAAACGATGATAGAAACTTCCTCTATCTGTAAGAATGTCCATCAGAAAAGGTTGATTGGTAAACGATGATAAAAACTTTCTCTCTGTGTAAGAATGTCCATCAGAGAAGGTTGATTGGTAAACGATGATAGAAACTTTCTCTCTGTGTTAGAATGTCCATCAGAGAAGGTTGATTGGTAAACGATGATAGAAACTTTCTCTCTGTGTAAGAAAGTCCATCAGAGAAGGTTGATTGGTAAACGTTAATAGAAACTTTCTCTCTGTGTAAGAATGTCCATCAGAGAAGGTTGATTGGTAAACGATGACAGAAACTTTCTCTCTGTGTAAGAAAGTCCATCAGAGAAGGTTGATTGGTAAACGTTAATAGAAACTTTTTCTCTGTGTAAGAATGTCCATCAGAGAAGGTTGATTGGTAAACGTTAATAGAAACTTTCTCTCTGTGTAAGAATGTCCATCAGAGAAGGTTGATTGGTAAACGCTGATAAAAAAACTTTCTCTCTTTGTTAGAATGTCCATCAGAGAAGGTTGATTGGTAAACGATGATAGAAACTTTCTCTCTGTGTAAGAATGTCCATCAGAGAAGGTTGATTGGTAAACAATGATAGAAACTTTCTCTCTTTGTTAGAATGTCCATCAGAGAAGGTTGATTGGTAAACGATGATAGAAACTTTCTCTCTGTGTAAGAAAGTCCATCAGAGAAGGTTGATTGGTAAACGTTAATAGAAACTTTTTCTCTGTGTAAGAATGTCCATCAGAGAAGGTTGATTGGTAAACGTTAATAGAAACTTTCTCTCTGTGTAAAAATGTCCATCAGAGAAGGTTGATTGGTAAACGATGATAGAAACTTTCTCTCTGTGTTAGAATGTCTATCAGAGAAGGTAGATTGGTAAACGTTAATAGAAACTTTTTCTCTGTGTAAGAATGTCCATCAGAGAAGGTTGATTGGTAAACGTTAATAGAAACTTTCTCTCTGTGTAAGAATGTCCATCAGAGAAGGTTGATTGGTAAACGATGATAGAAACTTTCTCTCTGTGTTAGAATGTCCATCAGAGAAGGTTGATTGGTAAACGATGATAGAAACTTTCTCTCTGTGTAAGAAAGTCCATCAGAGAAGGTTGATTGGTAAACGTTAATAGAAACTTTTTCTCTGTGTAAGAATGTCCATCAGAGAAGGTTGATTGGTAAACGTTAATAGAAACTTTCTCTCTGTGTTAGAATGTCCATCAGAGAAGGTTGATTGGTAAACGATGATAGAAACTTTCTCTCTGTGTAAGAATGTCCATCAGAAAAGGTTGATTGGTAAACGATGATAAAAACTTTCTCTCTGTGTAAGAATGTCCATCAGAGAAGGTTGATTGGTAAACGATTATAGAAACATTCTCTCTGTGTAAGAATGTCCATCAGAAAAGGTTGATTGGTAAACGATGATAAAAACTTTCTTTTTGCGTAAGAATGTCCATCAGAGAAGGTTGATTGGTAAACGTTAATAGAAACTTTTTCTCTGTGTAAGAATGTCCATCAGAGAATGTTGATTGTTAAACGATAATAGAAACTTTTTCTCTGTGTAAGAAAGTCCATCAGAGAAGGTTGATTGGTAAACGTTAATAGAAACTTTCTCTCTGTGTAAGAAAGTCCATCAGAGAAGGTTGATTGGTAAATGTTAATAGAAACTTTTTCTCTGTGTAAGAAAGTCCATCAGAGAAGGTTGATTGGTAAACGTTAATAGAAACAATTTCTCTGTGTAAGAATGTCCATCAGAGAAGGTTGATTGGTAAACGTTAATAGAAACTTTCTCTCTGTGTAAGAAAATCTATCAGAGAAGGTTGATTGGTAAACGGTAATAGAAACTTTTTCTCTGTGTAAGAATGTCCATCAGAGAAGGTTGATTAGGAAACGATGATGGAAACTTTTTCTGTGTAAGAATGTCCATCAGAGAAGGTTGATTGATAAAAGATGATAGAAACCTTTTCTCTGTGTAAGAATGGCCATCAGAGAAGGTTGATTAGGAGACGATGATAGAAACTTTCCCTCCGTGCAAGAATGTCCATTAGAGAAGGTTGATTGGTAAACGATAATAGAAACCTTTTCTCGGTTTTAGAATGTCCATCAGAGAAGGTTGATTGGTAAACAATAATAGAAACTTTTTCTCTGTGTAAGAATGTCGATCAGAGAAGGTTGATTAAAAACGATAATAGAAACCTTTTCTCGGTGTTAGAATGTCCATCAGAGAAGGTTGATAGGTAAACGATGATAGAAACCTTTTCTCGGTGTTAGAATGTCCATCATAGAAGGTTGATTGTTAAACGATAATAGAAACTTTTTCTTTGTGTAAGAATGTCCATCAGTGAAGGTTGATTAGGAAACGATAAAAGAAACCTTTTCTTTGCATAAGAATGTTCATCAGTGAAGGTTGATTGGTAAACGATGATAGCAACCTTTTATCTATGTGAGAATATCCATCAGAGAAGGTTGATTAGGAAACGATGATGAAAACTTTTTCTCCGTGTAAGAAAGTCCATCAGAGAAAGTTGATTAGTAAACGATGATAGAATCTAATTCTTTGTGTAAGAATGTCCATCAGAGAAGGTTGATTAGTAAACGATAAAA
>NC_090740.1:75274281-75281781 GCF_036898095.1 Palaemon carinicauda
GGGGGGGTCACCCACTATATGCTGAAATGTGATCCTGAAGTTCGTAGGGATATGCATGATAATGGGGATAAAGTTTCGTTACGATGGGGGTATTTATAACATATGTGATCACCTGCTCCCACTGTCAGAGGTATGGACATCTTGAAAAAAATTGCAAGTCTAAGAATGATGATAAAGTCTGTGGGAAATGTTCAGGAAAGCATTCCACCAAGGAGTGTAATTCGCAAGTGTCAAAGTGTACAGTATAAACTGCACAAAGTTAAACAAACAAAGTGACCACAGTAAATTCTAGAGACTACAAAGCTTATGACTTGGAATTGAAAAGACTAACAGAAAATACTGATCATGGTTACTAGGGATGTCATAAACTGTGGCTATGTAAATATACAATCTGTAGGTAATAAGACTGTTCAAATTCGAGAATTGATAAACGAGAAGTATTTGGATATGCTAGCATTATCTGAAACATGGCTAAATAACTTAGACAAGGCAAATATCACTGATATGACGCCCCCACACATGCCTTGTTTCACATACCGAGAGAAGGTAGGTCTGGTGGGTGTGTCGGAATCTTTATTTATAAAAGTTACTCAAATCTCAAAATGTTGAAAAGAATTAGTGCAACAAGCTTTGAATATATAGAAATAAAGTTTACGGCAAAAAGAAAAAAAAAGTAAAAAAAATATCCTTCGTATCAATCTACAAACCTCCTAGAACAAACACTAGTATCCTTTTTGGAGAATACGGTGTTCTCATTGAGATGACTATCATGGAGAAAAATGAATTAGTTATCTGTGGAGACTTCAATTTTTGGATGGATGACGCATCAAATCCTGACGCTTTGGCATTTAGTGAGTTACTAGAATCATATCGACTAGTGAATAATGTCGACTGAACAACTACGTTTGACTTAGTTTTAAGCGATGACATGAATAATATTGTATCTGATATAAAAGAAAAATGTACTATCTCCCCAGTACACAAAGTTATTACGTTTAGTCTACCTTTACAGGAACATACATTAGTAAAGGAAATAAACTTTAGACATAATAAAATTTTTCTCCTACCGTATTTATTAAAGAAGTTACAAAGAAAATAAATGATGCCATTAACATTCCCCGTGATCATGATGACCAACGTCTGTTTGGAGCTAAGTGTGCTAACTGTTTTATGACCACTTATAATAAAGTGAGTAAAAGTGAATATGATACCATGTGCCCACTGATGGAAAAGACTATAGCTGCAAAAGACCAATCTCCTTGGTTTGATGGAGAGACTTTGGCATAAAAGAAGGAAAAAAGACGCAAAGAAAGAAAGTGGAACAGGTTAAAAACTGAAAGTACTTGAGTAGAATACAAAACTGCTGCGTGTCAATATATCTATCTACAAAGAAGGAAAAAAAGTGAATACTATAAGAGAAAGATCCTCAAAGGGGCAACAGACATAAATAAGTTATATCGTCTCCTGAATGGTATAATGGGAAATGTAAAAGAAAAGAAGCTACTTGGTGGATACAGTGACCAGAAACTAGTAGATAATTTTTTAGCATTCTTTAAAACCAAAGACTAGGTAATTTGTAAATATTCAACATCAGATTGATGATACACAACAGACAACATTAATACGATTTAACAACATAATACAAGATGACATCACCAGAATTATCAAGAGACCAAAGAAAATAAACAGCGCGATCGATCCTATGTTAATATCTGAAGTACTTGGAGAGAGATTTTTCTAGTGTAGCCAAAATAATAATGAGAATAGCAAATGCAAGCATTGATGAATGTAAGTTTCCTAAATCTGAGAAAATGGCTATAGTCACACCAGTTCTGAAAAATGCACTGGACTACCAGGAATGAATAAGCTCATATATTCCTATTTGAAATCTGTCCTTTGTCTCAAAAGTGCTTGAATATGTAATTCTTGAACAACTAGTTAGTCACTTAGAATTAATAGAAGCTTTGCCTGACATCCAATCTGCTTACATAAAATTATACTCTACGGAGACAGCCATGAGCCATCTGCTCTGTTGTAAATGATATGCTAGAAATGATGGATGAAAATAAATGTGGTATCTTAATACTGTTCGACCTCAGTACTGCTTATGATACAGTTGTGCATGAACTACTACTAAATGATCTACAGTCCATCGGCGTTGAAGATCAAGCTTTTGAATACTTAAAAGACTACTTGGTTGGTAGAAATTACTGTGTACAAATTGGAAACTCTTATTCATCATAAGAACCTTAAGCAGAGGGGTACCCCAGGGGAGTGTACTTGGCCCAATCTTATACTACATATATACTATTGATCTATCGAAAATACTACAAAGGCATGGCGTGAAGTTCAAACTATTTGTAGATGACACACAATTTTACTTCTTCATAAGTGATATACATGACACTACTGAAACTCTAAACAGAATCCTTGATAGTGTTAGAAAATGGATGACATTTAAATAACTAAAATTAAATGAGAACAAAACTGAATTCATGGTGGTGGGTAAGAGAAACAGCGTGAGAAACGTAGGTGATATTCGAATGAACATAAATAATGACTCGGTGCCGATACCTAGTAAAGTTCGAGATCTAGGTGTATTTCTTGACTGTAAGCTGTCTCTAATTAACCAAGCAAATAATGTAATAAAAACTGCTGGTTATCATCTAAGAAATATTGCGTTTATAAAAAAGTACCCGGACGAAAAGTCTGTAAAGAAACTTGTGATAAACTGTATTACCAGGATTAACTACTGCAACTCTTATTATTACAATTTACCGAAAGTGCAACTTAAAAAATTACAAAACATAATTAACAGAGGGGCAAGACTGATAAAAGGTGTCCCACCTAGAGAAAGGATCACCCCTATACTAATAGATTTACACTGGCTACCGATTAAAGCGAGAATATGTACAATAATCCATCAAGTTATCAGAACTGGTCGTCCAAAATACTTAAGAGAATTGCTACATATTGCGCAGCCAACAAATCGTTTCAACACGAGAATAGTTGCTGATGGCTTCAAACTGTTGGAACCTTAGATATATGCCTACTTTAGGGTCTAGAGCCTTTAAATATGCAGCCCCGAGACTGTATAATAAGCTCCCACGAAACATTCGAATGATTGATGACATTAAGGCTTTTAAGAGGAAACTGAAGACTTTCTTATTTAAAAAATCATACAACAGTGACGATTTAACAGTAAATGAACAATACATAATATGAAATGTTAAATACTCTGAACGAACAAGGTAAAATGACAGCGGAGGTCCTGTAGAGAGTGGGGTTCTCTTGCTGTATGGGACTAGAAAAGCAGCCATCAAAGTAAAGTAAATTATTTGATAATCATACAATTTTGATCATAGGCATATACTGTATGGTTATAAGATGAGTGTGTTAACCATAAAGGCCTATTTCCTCCCGAAAGAGGTGATATGCGATTATTCAAAGCAAAAGAGAACCGGATATAAAGACTTTACTGACTTGTCAAGGGCTTTAGAGAAGGTAAATAATTTCTTGATTTATCAAATACTGTTTAGTGTAATGGTATTTGTTTACAAGAGCATGCTCTCCATTTACTCCAAAATTATGCATTTCCGCAGCTCTCCTCTTTATGTACAGTAATTAGGAGGTTCTTTAAATGCTGGGAAAGCAAAAAATAGCAAGATATGTTGCGCAAGGCATGGAGGGGGGGGGGGGGGCGTTGTTGAAGTGAGGTATTGTTTGAGGAGGTACTAAACAACCTGGAACTGACATTGTCAACAGTCTGTCGAAGAGAAGTTCGTGACGTCAGAGTACATTTGGTATATATTCAAAATATATACTAAATTAAAAATGAAGTAACTACTCCAAAGTGTCACTATTTGTGAAATTTATATTCTATATTTGGTAAATATTTAGTAATGAATATTATTAAAGTGTTTTTTAAAGAAACTTTTTTGAGAATAACTAGTTTTTCCAGACAATGTTTTGCTACACTAACGCCATCTATTGGCCACTGCCTAAGGATTCCTGCCAATTTCTCACCAATGAATACAGACATACGCTGCAAAAATAGTCATTCTCACAAAAAGTTTCCATAAAAAATAAGATTTATTGTCAAGTATTTACTAAATAAAACATACAATTCACAAATAGTGACACTTTTGAGTAATTATTCCATTTTTAATTTAGTATTTATTTTGAATTATTCCAAATTTACACTGACGTCACGAACTTCTCTTTGACTGACTAAGTTGACGATGTCAGTTCCAGGTAGTTTAGTACCTCCTCAACCCACCCCTCCCCCTCCCCCCCTTGTGTAACATATCTTGCTATTTTTTGCTTTCCCAGCATTTAAAGAACCTCCTAATTACTGTACAAGAAGAGGAGAGCAGCAGGACTGCACAATTTTGGAGTAAATGGAGAGCGTGCTCTTGTAAACAAATACCAGTGTAATTATTCTTCTGGATATATAGTTCATTTTAACACACTGCCTAACATGAGTTAATATAAAATGGAATGGGCAATCTACTGTTTATTGTACTATTACTAGTAGTAAAAATCATGGTGAAGTTTCACTTCAAGTTTTATTTAATCTATATTTTAATGGCACAGTAAAACATATAGCAGATCTTGAAGGTCATAAATTTGGGATATGCTAAGTGAATATTCTTTGTTACGTCGACAGTTTTGTGTTTTTATTTGCCTCTCGTTTAGGATTGTTTGTAAAACATTATATTCGCAGTGAATATATTAAAAATAAAGCGTTCAATCTCTTAAATAAAAGTGCTCTCGGGAAGCTCATTTTGCGACTTATGTAATATTAGTATTGCATTAGTAGTCCATCACAAGATTTCCTGTAAGAGGGCTAAATTTCAAGTTGGTTGCAGTTCCCCTGTTTAGCTCATGTTTTTGGTACCAAACTAAAGGACACAGGTCTACTATCCATTTTCGCCTCTTTCCAAGACAGCACTTACCTTGAAACCTGCCTACTATGCATTTCAGACCACGTGTTATACTGTTTTTCGCAAATATCTTCTATACAAACAATGGGATCAATGTGACATTTTGGCACAGCTTCTTTGACACAGTCCGCTACTTTATGACACTACACTGCGATGCCAAGTGTGATTCATTAATGAGCTTAGTCTTGGCTTTCAAGCATAAGTTGGTGAGAGCCGAGTAGGCATTCGGACAATTGATCTCCGTAACGTAGGTGTGACGGGTATAACAAGCACTCTCTCTCTCTCTCTCTCTCTCTCTCTCTCTCTCTCTCTCTCTCTCTCTCTCATGGATACAATTCCATCTTTATCCATACAAAAATAAGGCGCTCGTAATGAGTTTTTTTTTCATTAAATACTCATAACATACAGCCTGGAATCTTGACCAAGAGTAGAGTTGGAAGTGGGTGCTGGAGGAGTAGTGTGATCATTTCAAGATTTATTATTAATTATCATTATTACAATTATCATTATTATTATTATTATTATTATTATTATTATTATTATTATTATTATTATTATTATTATTATTATTATAACCATTTACTTATAAATGCTTTATAAGTAAGGGAAGTGGATGCTGTAAGTAAGGGAAGTGGATGCATAGGAATTTTGTTATTATTTTTTTTTTCTGAAAGTTTCAGATGATATGTTTGGCTATTTACACATTTTGTTATGTTTCACAATTTTTCATTTGTGTGATTTAGGAAACAGTAATTACCAGTAATTACGCTTTAATTCAATTGCTAGCTTTGATTATATAGTTACCAGATCATCATTTTAGGTTCATTTATATATATATATATATATATATATATATATATATATATATATATATATATATATATAAATATATAAATATATATATATATATATATATATATATATATATATATATATATATATATACACACACACACACACACACACACACACACACATATATATATATATATATATATATATATATATATATATATATATATATACATACATTTATATACACACATGTATACTGTATATATTTATATATATATAAATATATAAATATATATATATATATATATATATATATATATATATATATATATATATATATACACACACACACACACACATATATATATATATATATATATATATATATATATATATATATATATATATATATATATATATATATACATATATTTATACACACATGTATACTGTATATATATATATATATATATATATATATATATATATATATATACATATATATATATATATATATATATATATATATATATATATATATATATATATATATATATATATATATATATATATACTTATATATATGTGTGAAACTATTGGTCGTGTCCACCTAGTTGCAAATTGGCAGCAGGATGAAAGATTGAGTTTAAGGCGATAGACTAGATATCTCTTCGGCTTCTACTCTAGATATCTGTCATATGATTTTATTGAAAACACTATGGGCCGGCATGGATTAATTGTCTTAGTTAGATAGGCACTGCGCACCACAAGGAACTGGCTTTCCTTTGATGAATTTAGCCAATGAATCTTCTAGGACACCCTTTGCATCAACAGGCGCAGGAGATGATGCTGATGATGATTTAGATATATTTTTGGGGCTGTACACCCAGCAACAAAACCGGAGTTGCCTAGCCAGACCTGACTTAGATATATCATGGCCTTCTTGCACTGAAAGGTGGCTGACGTTAAACAACCAAAACATCGTTAGGATGGTTCGAATATGAGGAGAAGGTAAATTACCGATATCACTCAAAGAAATGCGATGATGAATGATATATATATGAAAAGAGTGAGAACTTTTTTATTCTTTGAAGAAATGTAATCTAATATTATTTCAAAAGTAACTCATCCAGAGATTTTATCATATCTTTTTATTTTAATTCCTATCCTATTTCTATATAAAATATTCTTGAATAGTATTGGAACTGACTATTCATATTAATACTCATAACACGGAAATATCCTTCGTTTGCATTTTCCTAAGGAGTTCCTCTCTCTCTCTCTCTCTCTCTCTCTCTCTCTCTCTCTCTCTCTCTCTCTCTCTCTCTCTCTCTCTCTCTGTATGCATTATATGTAGGCGCTAATAATGTACCGTTTCAAATAGCACCTATTGGGTTACCAGTCATCAATAGATGACCTATGTTCCAAATTTCAGAGGTAATAAGGTTTAAAGGTTTAGTTGTTGATTTCAGTGTTTTCCTTTTATTTCGATTAAGAGCCACATGGCTCGGTGTTGTTGGGGTCAACTTTTGTCACGGGCTACTTGGCTCCGGCACTCTTAGATAATATAGTATTATTTGCTATATCAATTACATTAGTTTAAGGTTGGAGATTGAAAATGCACGACCAGTTAACATAATTTATATTGTTTCAGAAGTGACTGGTGAAAATAAAATGTGTGAAGTGACATGCAATGAACCTGTTGATTGGTGCATTATTATAGTGATGTTGTGGTATATAGGATGTAGGGTATAAAAGA
>NC_090740.1:75286781-75291781 GCF_036898095.1 Palaemon carinicauda
ACCTCGATTTTGAGGTGCATTACTTCTAGCATTAGAGGGTCTTTAACCTCTATTTATAGGTGCCTTATTTATAGCATTAGGAGCTTTTTGAACTCTAATTTTAGGAGCCTTATATTTAGCATTAAGGCTTTTTTTTACCTCGAGTTTGAGGTGCATTACTTCTAGCATTAGAGGCTGCTTGATCTCTATTTTTAGGTGCCCTATTTATAGCATTAGGGGCTTTTTTACCTAGATTTTGAGGTGCATTACTTCTAGTGTTAGAGGCTCTTTGACCTCTCTGTTTAGGTGCTATATATATAGAATTAGGGGCTTTTTTACCTTGATTTTGAAATGCATTACCTGTAGCATTAGAGGCTCTTTGACCTCTCTTTTTTGTGCTTTATTTATAGTATTAGGGGGATTTTGACCTTGATTTTGAAGTGCATTACTTGTAGCATTAGAAGCTCTTTGACCTCTCTTTTTAGGTGCATTATTCAAAGCATTAGGGGCTTTTTGACCGTGATTTTGAAGTGCAATACTTGTAGCATTTAGAGGCTCTTTGGCCTCTCTTTTTAGGTTCCTTATTTATAGCATTAGGGTTTTTTTTTTACCTTTATTTTAAAGTCCATTACTTGTAGCATTAGAGGCTCTTTGACCTCTCTTTTTAGGTTCCTTATCTATAGCATTAGGGGCTTTTTGTTCTCGATTTTGAAGTGCATTACTTGTAGCCTTAGAGGCTCTTTGATCTCTCTTTTTAGGTTCCTTGTTTATAGCATTAAGGGCTTTTTGACATTGATTTTGAAGTCCATTACTTGTAGAATAAGAGGCTCTTTGACCTATATTTTAAGTTCCTTATTTATAGCATTAGGGGCTTTTTTACCTCGATTTTAAGGTGCATTACTCCTAGTATTAGAGGCTTTTTGACCTCTTTTTCTAGAAGCCTTATTTATAGCATTAGGGGCTTACTGACCTCGATTTTGAGGTACATTACTTCTAGTATTAGAGGCTCTTTCACCTCTCTTTTTAGGTGCCTTGTTTATAGCATTAAGGGCTTATTGACCTCGAATTTGAGGTGCATTACTTCTAGTATTAGCTCTTTGACCTCTCTTTTTAGGTGCCTTATCTATAGCATTATGGGCTTACTGACCTAGATTTTGAGGTGCATTACTTCTAGTGTTAGAGGATCTTTGACCTTTCTTTTTAGTTTCCTTATTTATAGCATTATGGGCTTTTTTAACCTTGATTTCGACGTGCATTTCTTTTAGCATTAGAGGCTCTTTCCTTCTTTTTAGGTGCCTTATTTATAACATTAGGGGCTTTTGGACCTTGATCTTGATCTTGAGGCTCTTTGACCTCTCTTTTTAGGGGCCTTATTTATAGCATTAGGGGCTTTTTTTACCTCAATTTTCAGGTGCATTACATTTAACATTAGAGGCTCTTTGACCTTTATTTTTAAGTGCCTTATTTATAATATTAGGGACTTTTGACCTCTATTTTTAGGAGCTTTATATAAAGCATTAGGGGCTTTTTTACCTTGATTTTCAGGTGCTTTATTTCTAGCATTAGAGGCTCTTTGGCCTCTATTCTAAGGTGGCTTATTTATAGCATTAGGGGCTTTTTTACCTTTATTTTTATCTGTTTTATTTCTAACATTAAGGGTTTTTTTTACCTCTATTTTGAGGTGCCTTATTTTTAGCATTAGGGGCTTTTTTACCTCTATTTCAAGTTGATTTACCTCTAGCATTAAAGGCTATTTTACGTGTTTGCTTAAAGGCCCTTTGTTGCTGTTCTCTTCTGTCTATTTTAGTTTTTCAAGATCTTTAGTTTTTCGGTTTCCTTTGATATTTCATCTTCCTCTTTCCTTAGTTCGCCATTTTCCTTCGAGATTTCAAGAGAGAATTGAGTTCCGTGTGTTCTCAGTTCGTCAGATTCCTCAGAGAAATCGATGGCATCCATGTCTTTGTCCATCGGGGCGATGGGTAGAGACAGGAATGCAATAAATTTTCTCTGCAGACGTCATCGTGCTAAAGTAAACGACGAGCAACACGATATATTTGCCAATACGATTTGGATATATCCTTTCTTCAATGTTGAATTTTGGGACTATCCTATTGAAGAACCACACGTCGCTCACCGTTTAGTTGAACCATTCTCTCTCCGTCCTTATTTCCAAAAGCCCAAGCAAAGGATCATTCAAGGTGCGTACATTATATTCTTCAAAGCTCGACAACTTCTGCAGCAACCACCAAAACCAGCTGTAGATGAAGATGTTCCGATGAGCCTCCTGTCGTTCCTGCAGTTGTAATACACAATTCTTACAGTCGGCTCCGTGTTCCAACTATAGCCATTAACAATGTCCACTGCGTTGCATGCTTAGTTTGAAAAAAAAAGGAGATCAGGTCTTCAAAAGTCATTTGAAGCTCATGGCAGAGCCGTTCAGTACTGGTCCGGGAAGATTCTGTTCTGTAGTCATTCAGAACTCTATGCTAAGTCTACAGCTTTGTCTTCTGAAGGCATTTGGAAGTCTGGGAAAATTTTTTTCCGAAGCCGTTCAGAGATTCTGTTCTAGGGTCATTCAGAACTCCATGCTAAGTCTATGGCCATTTCTTCTGAAGCCATTCGGAAATCCGTGAAGATTTTCTTCCGAAGCCGTTTAGCACTCGCGAAAAAACTCTTCTTCCGCTTCAGTAAATCCTAGTAACTAATGATCATCATCATCATCATTATAATAATAATAATAGTAATAATAATGATAAAGAAAATGATTGATAATAATAATAATAGTAATAATAATGATAAACTATATGATTTCATTTATGGATTTGAGTCTGAACGTTCTGAAGTCGTTCAACGCTCGGATTTGCAATTTGAAAGAAAAGTTAAGAGACTGAATTGGAAGATGAAAAAATAATTGATGCTATAATTTACTACTTTTATTATCAAGTAACGCCTGCAGCGCACTCGGTGATGGAATTCGGGCGAAGGGTAATTGAAGTTTTCAGCAAACCGCATTGAAATAACCGAAGGCTTCGACTTATTTTTTCAGGTTAGGGATTTAAAACAACCCATTTCCAGTACGAATCGATATCAGAGCCGTTCGAAAAAAAATACGTCTCAAAAAATCGCATTTCACAAGTTCTTTTCTGAAGAATTAATTTTTAGATACTCAATAATGATGTAATATTCATATGATTTTTTTTTCAATGGAATTATTACTTTCTAAATTTTTTTCGAAGGCGATGGATGTTACTATGTGTATATGTTATGCTTCTGCCTATGGTCTATACATTCACACACACACACACACACACACACATATATATATATATATATTATACATATATATATGTATACATATATATATATATATATATATATATATATATATATATATATATATATATATATATATATATATGTGTGTGTGTGTGTGTGTGCGTATATATATATATATATATATATATATATATATATATATATATATATACATTCATACATACATATATATATATATATATATATATATATATATATATATATATATATATATATATATATATATATGTATATATGTATACATATATATATATATATATATATATATATATATATATATATATATATATATATATATATATATATGTGTATATATATATATATATATATATATATATATATATATATATATATATATATATATATATATATATATATATATATATATATATATAGAAATCATCTCCTCCTACCTCTATTGACGCAAAGGGTCTCCTTTAGATTTCATTAGTCATCCCTATCTTGAGCTTTTAATTCAATACATCTCCATTCATTATCACCTACTTCACGCTTCATAGTCCTCAGCCATGTAGGTCTGGGTGTTCCAACTCTTCTAGTGCCTTGTGGAGCCCAGTTAAACGTATACATATACATACATATATATATATATATATATATATATATATTTATATATATATATTTATATATACATATGTATATATATAAATATATATATATATATATATATATATATATATATATATATATATATATATTTATATATATGTATATATATATATTTATATATATATATATATATATATATATATATATATATATTTATATATATGTATATATATATATATATATATATATATATATATATATATATACATATATATATATATATATATGTATTATATATCTACTGCATATGAATATATATATAAATATATATATGTGTGTATATATATATGTATATATATATAAGTGTATATATATGTATATATATATATATATATATATATATATATATATATATATATATATATATATATATATATATATATATATATATATGTATCTACTGTATATATAAATAAATGAATATATATAAGTATATAATTATATATATATAAATATATATAAATATACATATCTCTATATAAGTATATATATATATATATATATATATATATATATATATATATATATATATATGTATATATATATATATATATTTATATATATATATATACATATATATATATATATATATATATATATATATATATATATATGTATATTTATATATAAATATATATATATATATATATGTATATATATATATATATATATATATATATATATATATATATATATATATATATATATATATATATATATATATATATTTATACATTTGTGTGTCATCAGCTGTGACTGGTCCACTATAGAGCAAAGACCCCAGACATGCCACTTTATATGTTCGTCTTCTCTTTCTTCCCCTTCTTCTTTTACAATCTCTACAATTCTTAATGTCCATCTATTGTCTGAGATTCTCTTTATATGTCGTGCCCATGTCCATTCCTTTTTCTTACATATTAGAATATCTTCTACTTTAGTTTAGTCTCGTATCCATGTTGCTCTATTTACGTCTCTTATTTTTGTTATTATCATCAATTTTTCCATAACTCTTTTAAGTTATAATCAGCTTATGTTGTAAAGCCTGTAGTAAGGATCCA
>NC_090740.1:75296781-75311781 GCF_036898095.1 Palaemon carinicauda
GTAATAACATAATAAGAGACAAAATAAATTATATGAGAGAGAATAACTTGAAAGCAGGGATGTTCAACATGGACTGATCCAAAGCTTTTGATAGGGTAAACTTGCCCTTTCTTTTCAGAGTTATGGAAAAGTTTGGATTTTCAGAGAAGTTTATTTCATGGCTTAAAATATTGTATAAGGAATGTCAGAGTATGATATGTGTCAATGGACTAGTTACAGGTACCTTTAATGTAAGAAGATCAGTTAGACAAGACTGTCCCCTATCAATGTTGTTGTACGTAATTTTCCAAAAGCCATTGTACTTAGCATTAAAAACCAATAATAAAATTATACCACCTGCGCTACAAAATAATGTCGAAATTAAATTACAAGGATTTGCTGATGATACAATGGTAATTTTTGCAGACGAAGATTCGTTAATAGAAATTCGCAATGAAATTAAAAGATTTGAAGCTGCGACTGCCTCATTATTAAATAAAGAAAAATCTGTCACCTTAGGTATTGGTGAGTGGGCAGGCAAAGGAGACTGGCAGTTATATTGTTTTAAAGTTGTGGACCGTGTAAAAATTCTAGGAATTTACTTCAGCAACTATATTCAAAGACTTGTGAAATAAATTGGTCAATCATAGAGAAAAATATTGAAAAATAGTTAACTTGTAGTGTAAAAGGTATTTAACACTTTACCAGAAAGCCTTAATAATTAACTCATTGATATTGTCTAAGATATGGTATGTAGCTCACACTTCCGTTAAGTAGAAAACAAGCCCAAAGAGTGAATGCAATTATTTTCAAATATATATGGTGTGGCATGTATCGTCCTATAAAGCGTAGCACCCTACATTTGTCAAAGTTAGAAGGTTGGGGATAATAAGTGTTGAAGATAAGGCAAGTTCAGTATTTGGTGTCACATATTTAAGAAGTATAATTAGTGGAAACGGGTTAACAAAGTATTTTTTGTTATGTAAGATTGAATGGTATGATACAGTTGGAAAACTTACCAGAAATAGCCTATTTTACTCCTGAATATTATTCAGAAGCAGTAAACTGTATTAGAAAAGCTTATCACGACAAAAGATTCCCAAATATAAATAATAAAGGAATGTGTTCAATCATTTGGATTAAGGAAACTGCAGTAGTGGTAAATGATTATCCCACACTTAAATGGAAAAATATTTGGCGAAACATCAATCGTATATTCATCAAAGTAGAGGGTAGAGAATGTGTATTTAGGTATATTCATGAGTAACTAGCAACAAAACAAAGGCTCAATATGTTAAAACTAAAAAAAGATTCAAAATATAACCAATGTGGTGAAACCGAGTCTCAGATACATATCTTTTACTTTTGTAGGAAAAAGAAAGATATTATAAAATGGTGTGATTCTGTGCTAAGGAAATGCTGTAAACTAAATAGTTATAGTTTCTTAAAACTATTATTCTATGATCTAGAAGGAAAATCTAATATTGATAAAAACATTGCAATTTTATTGATAACATGTTATTTGTATTGTCTATGAATGTGTAATAAACACAGCAATAGCTGCAAAGATATAATATTTTTCTTGAAAATTATATTACAATCCCAAAAGTGGTATATTAGATGTAGGTATACAGATAGTATATCAAAGTACACAACAAAAGAATTTCTAGACTATGTATTTTGATTTTGATTTGTTGATTTATTTATATTTGTAAACATGGATTTATATCTATACTTTGTTATACTTTTGTTATATTTTGTGAATAGAATAATTATACAAATAATGTAAATGAATAAAATGTAATGGTATTTTTATAATTAAAGAAAACAAAAGGTAGTAAGGAATTCAAATATATCGGTGTGATTATATTTCTTTGATAACTATTCTAGAAAATGATCGCATTTCATATATGTATATATATATATATATATATATATATATATATATATATATATATATATATATATATATATATATATATATATATATATATATATATCATTAATCCTTCTTTGCAGGATATCAGTATTTTCCCTCCTCGTCACATTCGAACAATCCTAACAATGTTTTGGTTGTTTAAACGCCAGGCCACCTTTCAAGGCAAGATGGGTATGATGTATAGAAGTCGGGTTTGGCGAAGCGACACCTGTTTTATTGCTGGGTGTACAGTACCCATGACTAATATTTGAATGATTTTATTATGATTATGATGGTCTTTAAATTTTTTGGAAATATACCTTATTGAATTTTGTATTTGTCAAAAAAATAATTCCTTTAATGATTAATGATGTAATTCATGACAAAATCTCTATTTTACAGTATTTCGTAGTTTTTCTTCGAAATGTTGATATCTTATAACAGTATTAATCATAATTCGAAGATTTTTCTGATACAATAAACAAATTTCTACATACATTAGTATATTTGGAACATTTTGATAAGATTTCAACTGGAAAAGCTCATTACATTGTTGACCGTAACAAGGGGTATGATTGCTGAAGAGGCTAACCTTATAATCCTTCTTTCTTTTATCTTTGTAGGTAGTAAGTCTTCTGATGTTGATGAAAAACCAGCAGAAAATGTAGAGTATTGTAGAAGATAGTATAATATGCATGATAAGAATAGCTTCTTTTGATATTGATCTTAACCAAATTACTCCCACTAATTCCGAAGTAGACTTTACAAAGTGTCACTGTCGTGAAGAGAGCACAACTCTAATTTAACTCCGACCTCCATAATCATCTGGGAAACTTTCTACAATGCAGCCAAGAAAATAAATGTTGACATCTATACATGGTTGAAGGCCACATGAGGCAACGGACCATTTAGCACCTACCGTTGGACCTACTATCAGGTGTACATATATCGAGATCACATGGCAAGGCTCAAAATACAGCGATGAGAACTTGGTTGAATCTGCTGACAGGGAAGACCTACAACCATTCAAACGGCACCATCTTCCCAAGGCCAGCTCCGATTCCAGACTCCTGCGTGATCTGTCAAACTAGAACGTATGATAGAGCCAAAAAAAACCTAATACGGAAACAAACTGAAAAAGAACAAGCAAATACAAAAATGTTATCACAACTAACCAATGTGAGAGAAATTGGAAGACAGAACCTAAAATATGTTAGAATCAACGAGAGATTTAAGAACCTGGTCAAAAACTTTAAGATCGATCAAGTGACACAGTTGCTCATAATTTGAAGAGCTTTTTAGAATTATGTTGTTTTTTACGCCAGAAATAATACTTTCTTCTTATTAGGAATAAAAAATAATTAACCTCGTTTGAATTTGCTTATTTGCATCCTTATCATATATAAAGTTATTATTATTATTATTATTATTATTATTATTATTATTATTATTATTATTATTATTATTACTAAATTTTTAAGTCGACATTATGTCCTATTCTAACCGATGTCGGCCTCTTGACTGTTGATGTTATGTCCATCGACAATATGTCGATCATCATTTTTTTCCGGCAATCAAAAAAGGAGGTGTGGAGTACTCACTGCTGTTGTTACCATTGTGGTAACCTAGCTGTTAGGTTCTAACAGAGAGGTTAGTTTATTCAAAAAGACAAAGAGCTTATATGCATTTAGTTGAGATCAAGAATGACACAAAATTCAAACAGTACAAGACATGCAATAGCAAGCTTAAACAGGTTTATATTATCAGTGCAAGGGAGAGCCAGAGAAAAAATAAGTAATGCCATTACAGTGTACGAGCATGTATGAAACATGTGTGGTACATTATATATATATATATATATATATATATATATATATATATATATATATATATATATATATATATATATATGCATTATATATATGTATATGTAAAAATATATGTATATATATATATATATTTATATATATATATACATACATATATATATTTATATATTTATATATTTATATATATATATATATATATATATATACATGTATATATATATATATATATGTATATATATACTCTGTGTATATATACATATATATATATATATATACATATATATATATATATATATATATATATATATATATATATATATATATGTATATATATACTCTGTGTATATATGCATATATATATATATATATATATATATATATATATATATATATATATATATATATATATATATATATATATATATACTTTGTGTATATATACATACATATATATATGTATATATATATATGTATATATATATATATATATATATATATATATATATATATATATATATATATATATATATATATGTATATATAGATATATATCTATACACACATACATTTATATATATATATATATATATATATATATATATATATATATATATATACTATATATATATATACTATATATATATATATATATATATATATGTATATATATTTATATATATGTATTTATATATACTCTGTGTATATATACATTTATATATATATATATATGTATATATATGTATATATATATATATATATATATATGTATATGTATATGTATATATATATACATACATATATATATATATATATATATATATATATATATATATATATATATATATATATATATATATATATATGTAATGATTAGAATAGTAATATTACATGTTTAAAACAAATGACGTAATATGTCATGTTGGTTGGAAGAGCTGGCCGTGAGATTTGCTATGGTCAACTCAAATTGTGTACAGGATGTAAGATGCTAAGTTGTCATTCTTTCTTAGTGTCAACACATTAACTCTTCGTGTGAAAGTTTGTGACGTCACCGGATGCAGGTGTCTTCCGATTCCGTCACTTATCCAAATTAAAGCAAGTGTACGATTTTTGGGATATCAGTAATTTGTTCAGTTCTTATCTAAACTTCACCAGAATTGGTCATGTGGACCAACACAGCTTCCTCCAGTGATGGAGATGTTTAACTCAGTTGTTTATATACAATAAAACTTAAAAACCACCAAGATGTGTTCAATAAACCATCTAAATACATCTGAAAACAACTCATACTCAAATGTGTGCTTAAGACAGTAGCACACCAATAAATGGTGGCAGCGATTAAACTCAAAGACAGCGATTAAACTCTAAGAATTAGAGAAATATCTTCAAGACTTCAAAATAAATAGCTGTAAAACCAGAGATATATCTTCAAGACTTCAACATAAAAGCTGTGAAACCAGAGAATATCTTCAAGACTTCGAAATAAAACTATCTACAAGAATCTACAATTTTGACTAAGTCCAACGAAAATGCTAACACCAACATATGTTAGTATACAAATAGAATCTTCAATCAACATCCTAGGAAACCCAAGGACTGGCATTCAACTATTGCAAAACATATCCAGGAAGACCTACATTCTACAAGAAACTAGAACGAGACATCGCTAACAAAACATCAAGAGAGAGAGAGAGAGAGACGACTCGACTTCATATATAAGCTAAGTACAAAGATTTTGTATTCATTTCAGTTTGTGCAGTGAAGTGTAGTTATCACAAGTCGTTAGTCAATTATTACTGGGGTGAGTGAATTCCTAAAACTTTGTTATAAGAAACTCCGAATTCTCATTTAGAATTTTTTCTTTCTTTGTGCTAATTCCTTTTTCTTTCATAAACTCTTGGGGGGAAATGTATTGGGATTAGTAACATTGTTGGGGGAATTTTATTATACATATGCGTTTACGCAGTGGGCGTCTGTACTCATATAGATATTTTGATAGGATTGAAAGGGGTCAAAGAGATAGAAAAAAAAAGAATACAGCAGTCATGGCTCCTCCTGTCAGCCCTACCCCTGGACCTAGTGGTGTAGGCCAGGCTAATCCTCCTCCAATTGTGACGCTTGTAAATGCCAGGTCAGCAATCCTTCCTTTTCAAGGCCGTGTCAACGGGTTCTTGCCACAAAATGTGGAGTCATGGATTTCATCCGTTGATGCCCATTTAAATGCCAAACAAATCGTAGATCCTTTTGTACAATTACAAGAAGCTAAAAGTTTTATAGATTTTTCTAAGGGGGATGCGAGTGCGTATTTAAGAGGTGTTTCATTTCAGGAAGCAGTTACTTGGGATGATTTCAAAGTTAGGTTACGCGCGATCTATGGGGGTGAAGAAGCTTTGGATGTGGTGTTAACGTTACGAAATACACTTAATCAAGCCACTATGAATCGGCTTAATGTTGTTGAGAGAGCAGCTCTCATAGCTGATAGGCTTAACGAATATCAGGACATTTTAGGTAATTCCACTTGGGTTACTAACGATAATATCTCCGTGAAAGATTTTTTACGATTAATGTATTTAACTTGCATGACACTTATGTTGCCTGAAGCTTTAGTGCGGTGCTTTGATAAGAAGTTAATGCCTGCAAGTACGGAATTGGATGTCTATAAACAGATAAAGAAGCACATGTCCAAGTGTCCAGATCTCGATCCCGTGTTAACTCAAGTTTTTGCTAAGAATGAAACAAAACCACAAACAGTGAACGTAATTAATAATCCAGTAGCGGGAGTGACGTGTTACAACTGCAAACGTCAAGGTCACATAAGCGCAGACTGTAGAACGAAATTTTGTTCAGTTCACAACACAGGATCACATTCTTATAGTCAATGTTACGCGCGTAAGACACAACAATATCCTAGAAATACACAGTCAATTCCACAGTCAGTTCCATATGGAAATAAAAAGAAAAATCCTCATTTTAACAATAAGAAGAAACAACAAAATGTCAATGCAGTTCAGAGTCCGAAACAAACAAACACTTCTTCAAATATCGCTGAGCCTGGGCCGTCAAACCAGACCTCGCAAAGTCAGCCTAATTTTCAGAATGTGCAGAGCAAAGCAAATACCACATAGTTAACTCTAGAGGGGAAGAGAGTGATGTTGGGTCAAGGTCATTTTATGTCAACATCAATAGTATTGAATAATCAATTTAATGTTTTATCAGATAATTGTGAGACAATAGATTTTCCTATGAAACACACGGCCGAATTAAGTAAAACAGTGCATGCTCCCGTAGATTTGCAACGAATTCATACAATAATAAGCCAAAATGAGTTACGGCCAACCTTATATGCTGTAAATTTAGAACACAAATCCTTTACGTTATTTTTTGACTCTGGTAGTCCACGTAATATTATGGATTTGAAGACGCATCATTTGTTGTTTTCGAACTTTCCGATTGAAAAATCAGGAATCAGACTTTCAGGTATAGGCAATAATGAATTAAACGTCATAGGCATAACTCATATTCAGTTCAGAGTCGGTAATCGCACGTTTGCCGATACATTTGTTGTTGTGAAAAACATTAATATGTATCCAGCTGTAATTATAGGATACCCATCTATGGGAAATCAAAACATTATCTTAGCTCCTGCAAAGCACGGCGTGTATATCAAAGGGAAATTCTATAAGTCTTCTAATACTTTAAAGTCAGTTTTGGATAAAAAGGAGACGACAAATGTAACCGTAACGTACGTTGAAGAACCAATAACTTGTCTCACTAATAAAGAAATAATACACGCGACCCAGCAGAATTCTCGTTCACCCGTAATATCATCTTGCACGCAATATATCGAACCAAACATACCTTCGAATTTAATAGTGCAAATAAAGAAAACACTACCGGGATCTGAAATATTAATCCTTTCCGATACTTTGAAAACCAACGGATTGTCTGTCACACAAGCTATTTATACAGTAGGCTCACATCAGCAATGTAATATCGAAGTCTGTAATCATTTAAATAACACTTTAGTAATTCACAAAAATCAACATATCTTGGATGTAGAAGTTTATAAACATCGTATTCTTACCGTTGCTGAAATCAATCACTCTCAATCAGTTGCGGATGAATCCCTTTTACGATCTATTAAAAATAAAATCAGTAAGGACATTCAAGACGAAGAAATTCAGCAGAAAATTTTTGAACTTTTAAATAAATATACAGATGTCTTTTCCACTACGGATGGATCCTTAGGGAAAACAGATGTGATCGAGCATCAAATAAGGTTAAAAGACAAACAGAAAATTATATATGTACCCTCGTACAGACTCCCTATGAAATTCCAGAATGAAATAAATGATGAAGTAGGTAAAATGTTAGAGGAAGGAGTCATTAGAAAATCAAATAGCCCTTATAATTTTCCTTTAATAGTTGTACCGAAAAAAGATCGAACATGGCGTATCTGCGTCGACTTTCGTCGTCTAAACGAGGAAACGATCCCTGATCGATTCCCAGTGCCATGTACTGACGATATTTTGTCTTTGTTAGGTCAGAATAAATATTTTACCAGTTTGGACTTACTTAAAGGCTTTCACCAGATATCATTAGAAGAAGATAGTATCCCATACACAGCCTTCAGCACAGCCAGGGGACATTATGAATTTTTACGGATGCCTTTTGGTTTACGTTGTGCTCCTATAACATTTACAAGAATGATTAACATAGTGTTTGGAGACTTGTTAGGGGATATATTGCATGCCTATATGGATGATCTTGTAATCTTTTCCAACACCTTAGAGGAACATCTACGTAAGTTAGAACTAGTACTACAGAGATTAAGACAACATAACTTAAGGGTAAAGATTAGTAAGTGTGAATTTTTCAAAACAGAATTGATATATTTGGGTTTCATGGTGTCAAGCCAAGGTCTTAAAGTAGTCCATGATAAGGTGTCGGCTATACGTAATTTTCCCATACCTACTAATGTCAAGGGAATACAGCAATTTCTGGGTTGTAGTGGATATTACAGGCGTTTTATACGCAACTATTCAATAATAGCCGCTCCTTTAACTGATCTTACGAAGAAGGGCGTAGATTTCATATGGTCTGAGCAACATCAACAGGCGTTTAATACTTTGAAAGATGAACTGTGTAGTTCTCCTATCTTAAAATTTCCTGACTTCGGTAAGGAATTCTTCATTGCAACAGACGCCTCAGACTTAGGAGTGGGAGGGGTATTGCTTCAGCAATATGATAAACAGTTTTTCCCGATAGCTTTCTATTCTCGAAAATTGAGAACTTCCGAAAGTAAATATGCAGTAATAGACAAGGAAGGACTAGCTATTGTTAATTCGCTAGTGCATTTTAAGTTCATAATTTACGGTTATCCCGTTAAGGTTCTTACTGACCATAAACCACTAACAGAGTTCTTTAAAGGCTTCAATCACAGCCCTAAACGAACTCGGTGGCATTTAATCATTCAAGATTTTGGCGCAAGAATCGGGTATTTACCTGGGAAAGCAAATATCATTGCGGATGCATTATCACGCAACCCCGTGTCATCTTGTACGGAGTCTTTAGCTGAATTAATAGATATATCAACATCCATGCCTATTGTAAAAACAATATCTGAACAAGAAGATTTAGGCTGGAGTGCTGAATTGTTACAGACTGAGCAAAGAAAAGATCAGAAAATAGAAACAATTATAAATGCTTTGAAAGGCAATCATAAAGAAAAAGAATATATAAAGTATAAGCAGCAGAATTATGTAATCAAAGATAATATTCTGTGTAGGACTGTGACAAGGAAAACCCGCAATACACCACATGTAACTAACGACCAGGTAGTAGTACCAAACTCACTTGTTTCCACTGTCCTGAATTGGTTGCATTCAAATCCATTACATGGACACCCTGGGTTCTCATTAATGTCACAGAAAGCCAAATCATTGTTTTATTGGCATACAATGCTTACAGATATAAAAAGACACATAGCTAATTGTCGCACATGTCAGGAAAACAAAGGGCATACGAAAACACCTGTTAGCTTAGGAACTTATCCTGTTCCCAATCAACCCTTTGAAAGAATACATTTAGATTTGTTAACAGGATTTTACGAGTCAGACAGAGGGAATAAGCACCTCTTAGTAATTATAGATGCTTTAACTCGATATACAGAACTAATAGCGCTTAAAACTAAAACTGCGATTGAATGCGCTAGGAAGTTTTACGAGTGTTACATTTGTAAACATGGAATTCCACACATGATAATCTCAGACTCGGGTGGTGAATTTAATAATCACTTTCTTATCTCATTGTGTGAATTCCTCAACATAAAGAAGGTTAATACCATGATATATCACCCAGAGTCTAATGGGCTAGTGGAAAGAGCAAATAGGAAGATATTAAATATATTAAGGGTAACACTAGGGGGATCAGACCCCAACTGGGATATTGCAATACCGGCGGCACTGAGTACTCTGAATCATTCATATCATATATCAATTAAAATGTCACCGCATGAAGCATTGTATGGTACCCCAGTTAGAACACCTTTCCATGTATTAACGCCTACAACTAATCTATCAAATCCTTTAAAAGAATGTATAAATGCAAGTATAAGTCGATATGATATCCTTCGAAAGAATTTAGAAGAATCACAAATCATAATGAAAAGGAATCATGATAAAATAGCGAAACCAACTAAAACATATACCGTGGGTGATAACATCTATATTCAAATCAATGTCAGAAAAGGGCTCAACTATAAACTAACACCTAAGTTTGAAGGCCCATTTAACATTTTGGAAATATTAACGGCCAATAGGTTTAGAATTCAAAACGTAGCCCAACCCACGGATGAGAGAATAGTACCATTGTCTCACATAAGAAATTAAAAAGAAGTGAGGAAAAATTTTGATTTTTGTAACTAAAAAGTTTTCTTTTTAATACAGGAGTAATTACATATGTTTTTTCTCGTTACAGGTTTCCAAGATGAATTTTTTGTTGTTGGAAGTGATATTGTTCGCTCAGACATTTTTTTCGTATGGGATGAGTTCTAAGACTAAGAATATATATTTTAAATATGGAAATATAGTTGAAAGACAAGAAGACATTTTTATTACATCAACCAACGTAATTGTCGAAGTGCATATGCAAGCAATTTTTCTTCAAGAGAATGATGTCACTAGCTTAAGAACCGCCATTTCAAGGTTTTCTGCATCATTGGATGAGTTGCATAGGAGACATTTTCATTTGACTACTAAGAGTTTGCTTCGATCAACATTAAAAGTTGCAGAGATGCTATCTGATGACTTAAAAAATAAGACTGGAGAGACAGGATCTTTGGCTTATGACCTTTTGATGTGGACTGTAGGACACGAACAAAAAGAAAGACGGAATCCGTTCATTTATGCTGCATTAAGCATCTTTGGGTCTGTTGCAAGTTTAGGTTTAGGACTTTCCAATCGTCTTAAAATTAGTAATCAAAATAAGAAAATTGAGTTCTTGACTCATAAAGATGAATTGATTATGTCAGAACTAAGGGATCAGTTAGCTTCAATCAATAAAATTATGGATTTGTTAAATGAACATTCAGATAATATCGTTCAAATTATGGAAGTACAGGATTTGTTAGCAACATTAACGTATTATGATTCAAAGATAGATCACATACATAACAGAATTACACATTTCATTGAGAAATCCAAGGATTATGTAGAAGCTATCACGTTAGCAACTAAAGGTGTATTGTCGCCCCATTTGTTGCCTATACGTTACTTAAAATTAGTTCTGGAGAACACTAGGGATAAACTAGGCTATGTTCCTTTGTTAGACGAACATAGGTTAGAATTTTATTACAGCCTAATTACAGTAAACGTAGATAATAACAAGATTAGGATTACAATTCCCTTTGATTCTTCTGATGCCTGGCAATCTTACAGGATATCACCATTTCCGACTTTCATGACGAATCACTCAAATCCAGTAATATCCAGTTTGACAGGACACGTATTGATTTCCCCAGACAAGGAAACATATACGGTCATTAAAGACTTAAATCAATTAACTCACTGTTCAGACGCAATGGATAGAAAAATATGTACAGCTGACTCATTTGAATTCCGTAAAAACTTGATGGATTCATGCGAGTTAGGTATAGTGCTAGACGGTGCTCTCTCCCATACAAGTGAAAATTGTCTGGATAAGCTTTATCCCTTTGACAATAAAGAATTCAATTGCAGACTAAATAATGGCTCGTGGATACGATACGACAAGGACGGCTTCAATATATCATGCCCTGACGGATCCACATCCTACAACCACATCTTCGTCGCAGCAGATGGCTGTATCGGGACTTCCCCGAATTCCATGGTGACTGGCCTACGGACAATCATCAGAGAACGTGCTTACTTCGCGAACTTCACGTGGACCTCTACAACGCCCGCACTTCCTCTCCCCTATAAAGGAAGTGTGGCGAAACACTTAATGAAACTTACCGAAAAGGACCACCTGTCGCCGACTTACACAGAGATTCTTCAACCTATATTACTAGCAGGTTTATTTGGAACGGCGTTAATTTTTATCGCCGTGAATATCCTTGTTTGGCGTAGGTTACGGCACAGCAAGCAGCTACAAAGGAACGAGTTGAATAGCCCTGACAATACCCCTTACCTGATACAATTCAAAGCTGTATGAGTGGCCACCTCATTCGCTAAGGGAGTAATTTGTCAGGATGATGTTTGTATGAAAAGCTGACTAGTACGCTAGTAATATGTAATTAAAGAAATTCTCTACATTTGCATTGTTAAAAAATACATTTAAAATAACATTTAAAAAAATAAATAAAATAAAAAAGGATATAAATCATTTTTTCTCTCGGCATCTAATAAAAATATATCAGCCGGAATGTTAAAAAAGAAAAGAGAAAAAAAAAAAAAAAGAAAAAAATATAAGATATATAACAGAATATATGGGCATCTAATAAAATGTATCAGCCCTATATATAAATATATATATATATATATATATGTACGAAACCGTGGTACGTGTACGTACCAGGAATTCGTATTTGTGCACTGAATATTGAGTATCTTGTTTCTGACAAAGGTAACAATTATTCTTTATCAAGTTACCGAATCATTTGTAAGTCAGAATTTGTTTTGTTTTTTGGTACCATGTAATCATTTGCTAGCAATGTACCATATATGTGATCTTGGTTTTATCATGCATTTTTCTTTTTGCTTTGGTAATATCTTTTTTGTATGCATTATTGTTGTTAGTTTTGATGTGCCTATTTGGACATTCGTCCTCAGTTGGATATAGCTAGTTTTGGACAATGAATGATACGTATGTCCAGTCACACCTAATAACCATGTTTCGGCTTGTTGTTAAATTTTTGTAAAAAAAAAAAATTGAGATAGCTGGCCGAGCATATGTAATGATTAGAATAGTAATATTACATGTTTAAAACAAATGACGTAATATGTCATGTTGGTTGGAAGAGCTGGCCGTGAGATTTGCTATGGTCAACTCAAATTGTGTACAGGATGTAAGATGCTAAGTTGTCATTCTTTCTTAGTGTCAACACATTAACTCTTCGTGTGAAAGTTTGTGACGTCACCGGATGCAGGTGTCTTCCGATTCCGTCACTTATCCAAATTAAAGCAAGTGTACGATTTTTGGGATATCAGTAATTTGTTCAGTTCTTATCTAAACTTCACCAGAATTGGTCATGTGGACCAACACAGCTTCCTCCAGTGATGGAGATGTTTAACTCAGTTGTTTATATACAATAAAACTTAAAAACCACCAAGATGTGTTCAATAAACCATCTAAATACATCTGAAAACAACTCATACTCAAATGTGTGCTTAAGACAGTAGCACACCAATATATATATATATATACATGTATGTGTGTGGTGAGCGTTATGTGTGATTTTATGAATATACTTCAATATTTCAGGCCTCAGTTAAGGGTGTAAAGCTCCCTTATAATTCTCATATTTTTTGTGTGGGTATGGTAATAAATGTCCTAGTAAAATCTATCGGTAGTTAAATAACCTCCAATTGCACAACATTCTAGTATAAAAATATATATATATTTTCATGAGTACTATTCGCCTATTTCTGTCACTTACAATGTTGACAATTTTACTTAAGTGTTCTTCAAAATACATGCCGTAACTCTCATATGTGATTGATTTTCATTAATATCTTTATTTTACTTTTCATTTAAAAAAATTTTAGGACCAAATTCCATTTTCTTCATGCGTTCAATATTAGTTTCTATTTTATGAATACTGTTCGGAAAAAAGAGAATGTTTACCCAATGGATTGACTAGAACGTTTCCCTCTGTGTTTGCTGCAGATTTCGTTTTGATCCGTTGCACTCATCTCCGAAAGACCGAAATGAAAATTCAATTCTTTTTCCAAATTTGAAGACAGAAATTCAATCGTCACTTTTACAATAGTTCTCTCTTATGTCGTTTAGCGTCTTGTTTCCCCTTGTTCTTTATCGTATTGATATCTTTCAAGATTATTATTGGGTATATGGACGTAAAATTTGAATCAGATTTAGCTGTGCAGATGATTGACTAATTGATAAAATTAGGTTTCAACATTCCTAAAGGAATTCTAAAGCTTTATTTCCATCTAAATAATACTGAATAACCTAAATTAATTACAAATTAGTTTTGAGTCTAATTATCGTCATCACTTTCATGTACTTTCCTGTAATGTTGTAGATTGGCAGTAAAGATATCTCAACATGCAAATGATAAATGTTATTGTTCGCATTTGTACTGTATTTCCTACTCATGTTAGATTGAACGTGATCTAAAGGTCTAAATTCTTGACAATTTGTTTATAATAAGTAATACAGAAAAATCTTTTCGTCACGAAGCATCAAATTTAAATACTGTTTAGATTGTTTTGAATTCCTCAATCAATTATTGATCTAATTTTTGTCTTTGGAGAGTTTTGAACAAATGTTAGTCAGTAATATTTTGATGTCAATAGATTAAATATCCCGGTAAACAATGTAAAACTCTTGAGTCTTGACGTAGAATCCCTATTTACAAAGGTCCCGATCAACGATGTATTAGGTTTTCTTGAGGGAAAAATTAATCCCTTACGAAGATCACTTCCCCCTCGGTATTGAAAAAACAATTAAGTTAATTAAACTAAGCGTGTCAAATAACGTTTTCTCTTTCGATGGAAATTTTTACAAACAGAAATTTGGTTGTAGTATGGGCAGCCCGTTATCTCCAATTTTAGCTAA
>NC_090740.1:75321781-75384281 GCF_036898095.1 Palaemon carinicauda
GAATATCTAATGGATATAGATATTAATGAAGCAGATATTATGCAGGCTATAAGCGAAATTAAAATTGGATCGGCGGCAAGGCTAGATGAAGTTCCAGCGATTTTGTTAAAAAAACTGCACACACTATCGCAAAGCCGCTTGCAATACTGCTAAGACAAAGTGTAGATATGAGCAAGATATATGTTAAACATAAATTAGCATATATAACCCCTATTTTCAAAAGTGGATCTAGACTAGAGGCAAGCAATTATAGACCTATTAGTCTAACATCACATATGAAAGGGTAATAAAAAAGAAAATAACGAATCATTTGGTTAAAAATAATTCATTTAGTATAGGTCAACATGGTTTTGTGCCCGGAAAAAGTACACAAACCCAACTGATAGCACACCATGAAAACAAATACAAAAATATGATAAATGAAAAAGACACAGATGTGATCTATCTAGATTTTGCAAATGCCTTTAACAAGGTACACCATAATATATTAGAGAAAAAACGAGAAAGCATAATATTGTGGGAAAGATAGGAAAATGGCTAAAAGAATTTCTGTAAAACAGAAAACAGATAGTGGTTGCAAATGATGAGAAATCAGATGAAGCTCAGGTAATATCTGGCGTGCCACAGGGTACGGTATTAGCTGCACGGCTGCTTGTTATTATGATCTCAGACATAAACTGTAATGTTAAAGACTCTGCATTGAGAAGTTTCGCCGATGACACAAGGATAAGTAGAGAAAGTACTTGTGGTGAAGATAGGAACTCATTACAAAAAGATTTAAACAAAATATATGAATGGGCGGAGATAAATAGGATGGTATTTAACTACGATAAATTCGAATCAATAAATTATGGAAACAGAGAAGGAATGGTATATGCATACAGGGAACTTAATAACGAGACAATCACAAACAAGGAAGCAATTAACGACCTTGGTGTAATGTTAAACAGGAATATGTTATGCAACGACCAAATAGCAACACTGTTGGCTAAATGTAAAGCAAAAATGGGAATGCTATTCAGATACTTTAAAACAAGAAAAGCTGAATAAATAATTAGGCTTCACAAAAGTTATGTACGAATTACATTCTAGTACTGCAATGTGATATGGTACCCACACTACCAAAAGGATATTGCACAAATAGAAAGTGTACAAAGGTCCTTTATTGCTAGAATAGAAGTTAAGGACCTTAACTACTGGGAAATTGTACAGTCTAGAAAGGAGAAGAGAATGCTACATGATAATGCAAGCATTGAAGCAAATCGAAGGAATTACTGAAAACATCATGGAGCTAAAAATATCAAAAAGAGCAACCCGAGGTAGATTAATAGTGCCCAAAACTATACCAGGAAAACTAAGGCACACAGGACATTAATCCATTACGCACCAGCATCGATAATGCAGCAACTATTTAATGTGCTGCCAGCTCATCTAAGAAACATACCAGGAGTGAGCGTATATGTTTTTAAGAATATGCTCGATAAATCCCTAAGATACAGCAAAGATCATCCAAGACTGGAAGATGCAAAATACACCGGAAGATGCATTAGCAACTCCCTGGTGGATATACGAGGTGCCTCATACTGAGGGACCTGGGGAACCCAAACATAGAATAAGGCAATAAGGCAATTTCAGTGCCTCGGCATAGTTTGTTGAGTTCTCTTAGCATGTTTCACACTTATATTTTCAATACTAAATTTGTTGAGGGCAACCTCTTCTAATTTATATTTCTAGTAACTCCTGTCAGTAGTTTTATGATTCGAATTACAATTTAGGCACTGACTGCAAGTGTACACTCCATGGAAATTTTTGGAGCAAGTGCTACACATTTTTTTTTTTTTTTCAATTTTGCATACTTTAGAAGGATGTTCAAATTTGAAGCAATTGAAACATAAAAGTGGCTTCTGTTTAAAAGGTCGAACTTTAATCATTTCATTTTAAATCACAATATGGGAAGGTACATCAGCATCCTGGAAAGTAGGGATAATCATGGATGTCCTAGGAACCTTATGCACCTTCCATACTGCTAATGGACACATGGTTGGTATCCCATCTTCCGTAAATTCATATAAGTCTCTATTAAAAACTACTCCCCTTCCATAACGTAAGTTTAAATGGGGTTTGTCATCCAGCTTTATATCTTTACTCTTTGTCTTTAAATTGGATAATATAGTGGATTGTAGGTATAATTTGGATATATGAGAAAACTATTCTATTCATAATAATATATATCTCCAGGCTCGATCGTTCCTACTTTCTTCAGAAGAAATTTACAGATCCTGAAGTATTTATCTAGAAACAAGCCACATTGGTGGTTTTGGCTTTCTCTGGGGGGCCACAACCACCTCTATGTCTTTATCTATCCAATCTTCAGGTATGTACACATCAAGATCTTTAGGTACCACATCACACAGAGCACCGTTTATATTTAGCTTATTAATGTTAATATTCATAATATTACATATTGCCTTAAATGTTTCATCAAGAGTGTTAAAAGATATTAAAAAATCCCATTTATCATCTTTGAGTCACATTCTTATCTCTCTGATTAAGCTTTAACATCCAAATGTTTAATATGTCATATGGTAAGCTATGTCTAATGCAATTTGGGTAACATGCAGGATTTTCAGTTTTCTGTGTTGCCCCAATTACTTGATTTTTGTATACATAAAGTTCTTTTATTTTGCTTCGTAGTTATCAACAGAATTTTATCTAAATGAATTGCCAGAGGTTGTCAACAATTTCAGGATGAATTCAGCATTTCTAGGGGATGTGGCATCATTTTTAGAAGGGTCCATAGTCAAGGGTAGGGTTTTATCTTTTGTGTTTTTGTTTAGCTGGTTGGTTTACTCACTTGAGAATATTAGGAAAGTATCATACATTGGAAAGGAAATTTGCATTCTCCACTATCGGCACAACGATAGTATACTTCCCAGACGGTTCACTCCATACCCTACCCGAAGGATGGCACTAAAACAAATATAAAGGCCAAGGAAATACGGATTCATACCCCCATATCTGTATTGATGGGCTTCGGCCAGAAGCCGGCAGTCCCACCTCAAAGAATGGATCCCCTCAGATTTTTTAGGACCCAACCATTGAGAATAGTTCCACCAAAAAGGTTCTTTTTATAACTAACCAGACTCTTGGACAGGAAGGAAATTAAAACTAAGCATGACCTCTTACAAACTACAACGAATCATCAATCCAAATGATAATCACACTTAAAACTATATTTCTTACCAACTAAACCTAATTACCGACTTAAACAATAACCACACTTAAAACTAATCATCAACTTAATCAACACTAAAACACAGACAAAAATGATAATGACATAGAACAATATGTAAAAAATATATATCGGCAGGAATGCGTACAAGGAAATTGTCACCAATAATTAGAAAAAACAATATTTGAGTACACATTCACTGAAACCAACACCAACGATTAACAAAAATGAAAGAACAAACAAAGACTTAAAGATGTTTGCGAGGGCCCATTGTCTTTCACAGCCCACTGACAATTCTGTGGCAACCGAAACACTTCCTGGTAAACTGCCACGCCCACCTCAACTGATTAAGGCAGCGAATATCATCATCATCCAATGAGCATTCCAAATCACTTCCGTATACCACACCCGTCGTTACCTTCCCGATAAGCATTTTAAAGATTAATCTAATCCAAGTCTTGCAACAGTCCACATCATAAATATGTATATCAATCACGGCTATCACAGCAGGAGAGGGTGGCTACAAATTTCTTCCACAAGAGTGGTAAGAAAAGGGAGGAAGTACTGTTCTGGGTAATTCTATACAATAGCTCCGCCACCAAGTTATCAAATTTAAGTACTTACACTAAAAAGATGGAAGTCAAAGGTTTTGTATGATATATAAATCTAAGTGGTGCTAGGTCTAGAAGTGGGTTAAAAATCCAAAATTAAATTTGACCCACCTGAAAAAGTCCTTCGACTTCATAACTCTCAAATTCCTCTTCAGACTGAGATCTCAATTGTTAATTTTTAGGTTAAAACATAGATTATGTCACTATAACATCATCAATTATATTCTACGTAGCAAGACGTCACACAAAAGTCATAGTTTTTAACCAATGATGATTATCCACATTTTACTTGGGGCTAGCATTTTAACAAAACTAGAATCACATGACTTGAATACCCAATGAGGTGACGGTTTTTCTAGGAAACTAACACTTTCCGACACTTTTCATACAATTTCCACTGCTAATTTTTCAGTCTTTTGAGACCCAAAGAAGCCTGTGACCCTTCAACTTCTGGTGCGTTTTCTCATTTACCATCTACTTTTACATCAATTTCTGTGGATTTTCACCCAAGTTCTTTTCTCAGTTGTTATTTAAATTATAAAGATTTTCTTTTGCATTATTGTGGTAACATCGAAAGAATAATAAACTATTGCCAAGATCACGGTGTTATTAAAAGTGAAAGTGACTATTTGCCTCAGCCGTGGTTTTAAGTGCCGACTTGATATTATCAGAAAAGCATTTCGGTGTGACGGAAGGCATGGTGTATTGAAAATCAAGAAGAAAGTGAAAAAAATGTAGTTTTTACATATCTATTTTTAAGGAAACTTGGTTTGTAAAGTCTCATTTACATATAGAATCTAATTTCTTACTTGTATATAATCATATTGGTGTTAAATTGGTTGTAAATGAATTAAGAATTTCTCACAAAACTATTAATGATTGGTGCACATTCATTCCTGGGGTTATTGTGCATTGGGTATTGAGTCGAGAAGGTAACATTGGTGGCCCAGGCAAAACTGTTGAAATTGATGAGAGAAAATTTGGAAGGCAAACATATAATGTAGGTAGAGTAGTGACAGGCCAGAGAGTGTTTGGGGTATTTGCAGGAAGAATAGAGATTTCTTTGGTGTTCCTGTAGAAAGTAAGGACAATGTGACACTTTTAACAGGGATGAGCTATTATGTAGAGCCCGGTGTACCGGTTTGAAATTACCCCCTCCAAATCTTACCCCCCCGGTAATTTGAAACCGGATTCAAACTACCGGGGGGTAACTTGATACCGGTTTCAAGCTACCCCCGGGGGTAATTTGAAACCGGTTTTATGCTACCCCCCTGGTTTCAAATTACCCCCCTCGTTTTTGCGCAGGATCTCATCATTTATGAATATTAATAAATTGCTTTTGATCAGGGTCAACACAATCATTAGGTAATATGTATATACATGTACTGTTTCACCTATTGGTATCGTTTATTAATATCCAGCCTTTATCCGTCTTATGTTTATATCTTAGTTAATAAATGTCGGATATTCCATTATCAGTCATGGGTGCATATTTGACCGAGACAGGAAGACGAGGTGAAATTTGATTTTGACGGTTATTTTTTCCATTATTTGAAATATTTCATAATTATATTGCAAGCAAGTATTATATAAGGTATAATCAACATATTGATCATAAGTATATATGTATACATACACATACATTTATGTATATATATATATATATATATATATATATATATATATATATATATATAATATATATATATATATATATATATATATATATATATATATATATATATATATATATATATATATATATATATATATATATATATATATATATATACATGTATATGTATTTGTATGTATGTTGTAAATACTATATCATTCATAATATCTGTAAATAAATGACACTTTTAATAAAGCAAGATTGTAAGCAATTATAACAGTTTTAATAAAACATGGTACAGTACATGCTGTTTGCTTCTACTGTACTTACATTGGTTGTTTGTATACGAAAACACCTGGACTACGGAAAAGTCGTTACACTTTACAGCCCTCTATGGATGACATTGAACACAACTACAACTGTTGTTACTGATTTTAGCCTAAAGGCAGGCAGCTGTGTGTTATCATGGGCTAAATCAAATCCTATTTAAACCATCTTCCAGAATAGTAAGTGATGGATTCGTGTATGGATTTTTTTTCTCTGTTGTTGATCTCGAAATGGAAAATTATTGAAAAACGGTGTCATAAAATGTTTAAGAATTTTACCTGAAAGGTATCATAAAGAAAAAAAGACCTCGCCACATGGTCACCTGTACATTTCCATGCGGTTTATATAACACTTCTGCCCCTTTGTCATAGCTCCATTCTTTCTTATTACTCATTTCATCAAATGACAAAACAGCAATACCTAGTAATCGAGACTTCATACCATCTTTAATGTCCTCTGGTTTAAAATGAATCGAGCTAACAGTAGCTTACACAACGTTAATTCTGTCTGCACGACGACATGCATGTTGGTAATTTATATTTGAGCTTTTATTTTTTACGTGCATAGCATCCAAATACTACGAAGTTACTATGCATTATCAGTGACAGAATAAATGAATAAACTAAGAGATATATGGACACAAGGAGTTCTATTGTTATATTACAACGATGGGTATGGTCAAACCATTTTAAGAGCAAACTCGGAGCCCAATAGCGGCATTGCCAGTTCTCTTGGGTCATTTTCAAAGCACATCTGGCTTAGCCGCTTTAATCTATGGGCGAGCCAAGAATAGGAGAAAAGGGTCAACTAATAAGTCATTCACCCTGATTTGAACGGTCTAAGAATATAATCCTTTAATTTGATACTCTCCCTAAATTGTTTCCTTCGTTCTTTTTGTTTGCAACCACGTGGTGACAAGTTGAAACTCTTAAATATAACAAATAGCAAAATTGTTATAAAACGATTATCATACTAACAGAAATAATCTTAATTTTGATATCAAATGAATTCATTTCTCAATTCTGATTGATTATTAAAAGACAGGATTCTTTACAAAGGATTTAATTAACTATGTTTAATATGGTATATTTACGTAGGTGATTGTATTGTTTTAGAAATTATTTAATTAATCGACAAAATTAATTTCTTTGCAACAAAGGTTATATTAGCAAACGTGGTTATGGTGACTTCGTCATATGAAGTTAGTGCTATCACAAAAGATTCAATAAATTAGTTCATTCAGACCATTTTCATGTCTTCCTTTATAATGTTATCAGTATGCTTAATACCCTTGACCCAATTTACCTTGCAAATCTGAAACAAAGTCGTTTTTTATAAGTTGGCTGCATCTGTGACACGTTTGATTGTTTGGTCAATTCCAAATTTAACAATTTCATTACCATTTTCCCATTTTTTTTCTTAATATTTAATTTAGTTAATATTTTTTTCCATGTAATGCTAAAACAGGGTTCATTATGATGGTTTTGATTTCAAATATTTTTACGGGTGATATCTATTTTTTTTACTTAATAAGTGTTTTGTATAAAGTTAGATGCGTCATAGTTTGTGTTTGATTGAAAGAAGGCCAGTTAATTAAAAATTAAAAAATAATAAAATCTCGACAATCACGCGCACACTGAAATAAAATAAAGTTTTACCTCGCCGTGATCACTAAACCTTAAATGAAAGTCTGTAACTTCAAATATTGTGAATTAGGGAATTATATGACACTTTAGGTCTTAAATAAGAAAATATCAACAATCACACGAACAGAAACAAAATAAAATTTTACCTCGCCTTTATCACAGAACCTTGAATTACAGTCTGTGACTTTTAACGTGTCATATAATTCACTAATACACAATTTTTGGTCTTAAATACCAGATTAAACTACTTTTCCTACTGCTGCGAAGCCAACAATAAATACATGATACATATTTGCGATGTCACATGAATTATTTATCATTCTGATGAGGGGGTAACTTGAAAACAGAGGGGGTAACTTGAAACCGGTTTCAAACTACCCCCCCCCCCGGTAATCTGAAACCAGTTTCAAGTTACCGGGGGGTAATTTGAAACGGGGGGTAACTTGAATCCTTTACACCGGGACTGCCATCATTTCCGACTGTTGGAAGGGGTATGATTGCCTAAATGAGGAGGGATTTCTTCATTTAAGAGTCAACCACTCCTTGAACTTTGTGGATTCGTACACTGGAGCTCATACTAATGTTATTGAGCGGCGGTGGCGGGTTTTGAAGAATTGTTGCCTAAATACGGTCGTCGCTAGGATCAGTTTATTGGATACTTGCTCTTGCCCATTTGATATTGCCTTTTAAGGTATTTGATCTTAGGCCCATGCATTCATGAAGATGGCAGCTCACCTTTACATTCCAACCTAAGTAAGTACACAATGGGTTTTAGGCTGTCTTATATTTAATATGACTGTGTATGGGGGGTCGCAGGAGGGCTTCCCCCCACCCGCTAGCTAAGGATACGACTACTAGGTAAAGGTTAGATTATAAAGTTTGTTTAGGTTACCTGGTGGCCTTGCTTAATGCTAATTTTACATGTGACATTATTGGTATGTTAAAACGGATTCTCTAATTCATTCCCCACCCAAAAACCCTGGTTTCCCACTTTGGGTTCCCCAAGATTAGAAAGGTTAACAAGTAACGTAAAAATACTGTTTCTCCTAAAAATAAAGTCAGCTTTATATAAAGCACGTAATTCACCAAAAAAAAGAAATAAAAAAAATAAAATAAAAGTTACTAGTGGTGGAGCTATTGTATAGAATTACTAAATAAACACCTTCAAGGTGGGCGAAATAATTATGAATAAATGCAGCATTCATAAACACAATACCTCTGGCTGTGGTCAAATAAGAAAAAAAAAAAAAAACATTTGCTCAAGACATTCACATTTATTGTAAGGTAGCTAGAAAATAATAAACAACCTCCATTATACCTACAGTCTTTCTCATTACAAAAAATCCTTACACTACCTCTCTCTCTCTCTCTCTCTCTCTCTCTCTCTCTCTCTCTCTCTCTCTCTCTCTCTCTCTCTCTCTCTCTCTCTCTCTCTCTCTAAGGATTTGGTAAAACAAAAAGCAAAATTAAAAAAACGAAAAATAGATCCTCCACAAAATGTGGAAATATCCACACCACTTAGATTACAATAAATAAATAAATACATTAGCAAATAAATGAACAAAAAAAAGTAAATAAATAAATGAACACATAGAATGGAAAATATCATATATATGCATATATATACATCCATATATAACGGATTTTGAGCAATGGAAGTTCCTTAAAGTAGCTTCCTAAGGGATATATGTACTACAGTGATATTCCCAGAGAATTTTACCTTTAGGTATCCAGAATTCAAACTCCTGGCGCAAATATCCTTAAATTTTCTCTCAAGGATATCACATAATATCAGAGGACGTATTCTTGACACGCCATATAGCAATCTGCACCCCTAATACCGTTTACGCTTCGAGGAAGTGTGGCAGAATAGAAGGGGAGCCGTATCAAGGTTACCCCCTGTTCTCGTACTACTATTGAGTGTGACAACAGCGCCATCTCTATGATGCCGGACATTCCTTGTAGCATTGAGCACAGCGTTACAGATACAGTACAATGGGAGGGATACTGTAAAGATATTTTCTTTTTAGAAGAGATGGGTGGGTCCATCAGGACGACATGGCCATCGACATGGCCATCTCACCCAAGAATAGGTTTTTCGCTTCGCTCAAAATCCGTTTTTTGGGCTCAAGCTATGTCGTCCTGATGGAAGCATACCAGAGTATTAGTGTATCTGTGGATTTTCATCAATGCCTTAACCTTGGAACAACATTTCTATGGTCATGGGGACCAATTGAGACAAATGACGTCATCGTTATCCGTCATCATCACCAATCATAAACAATGTTAGTGCTTCCTGCCTCCAACAGGGAAGAGTCATTCTAGACAGTAGAAAAGGGGTCTCAGGGTTAACATATATTATATGAACAAACATAAGTATACAGTGAATATACAAACAGTCTCATAGTTTGTATATATTGATGAATCAATATCAGTGTCTCTTATATCTATTATTTGTGAGCATACAACTATATGAAGAATACTTACTTTATTAAGTTAAAGAACTTTGGCATTTATAAATGCAATTGTCGGGCGAATTTGGACGCACGACATCCTAATAGACATTTATTCCTAATAAATGACCAAATGAGTTAACCAGTAAAACGAATGTAGAATGACAATGGAATAATACACGTAACGAGTACAGAAACTATATTTCTTTCTTGAAAGGAAAGAAATGATGAGTGTCACTCTCAGATTGAAGAAAAAATCTTTATATGATAAAATTTCTTTTCATGATCTCTCTACCAGTTACATCCTATCAACAATGTGTACTACATACACACGGCACTAGTGCTATATGTATAATTCCACACCTGGGATTATGAACAGAATTAGTGTCACCATGGCAACACTTATATAAAGGAGGTCACCCTAAAAGTGGTGACCCCTTCTCCCTTTAATTGACAGTCCCAGTCAATTAGCAGTTCATCGCAGAATTAGACGGCAGGTTTTAAAATACTACCTGCCGCCACCGCATAATGCTTCAGTTCATTGACCTGCTTAGCATGGTGTTTGTAGAACACTCTGGATGATTGTATTATTAGTTAAACACTAATAATTATCTTTAAGTATTTTAGTAATGTTCAAGTTTTGTGAAGTTTGCGCATGCTCACTGACGACAGTGTAAAATTGTGACGGTGGGCAGTGGTACTGTCGACTGTCGACGTGGCCAGTGACTGGCAGGTGGAGGTTGTGCACGTAACCAACTGTTCGTGCGTAGTTGCTGAGGAGTGCAGCTGTGCACTCATGCAAGCAAATGGTGTTGATATGTAGCTTGTGTTCTTTAAGGTATGCTATTGTTTGTGTAATGAGATTTGTAAATTATGGATATGTTTCGGTTGAATAGTCTTATCGGCATTTTGACATTGTTCCTCTACTATATTGTAGTAATGTTGTATTTTAGGATGTGTTAACGTAAGAGCTGATAGAAGAAATTAGCCGATATTTAATGCACGAGAAATCTGCTGGGTATCAGAGAGGAGGCATTGTTGTAAGTGACTTTTTGCAGTTAATTGTTACTTATCTTTTAACTTGTTGGTAACGGTGATTGTGTGATGACATTGTTATGATAATTATTAGTGAGAAATTATATATGTTTGTTCATATGGTGATAAGGATTAATGTTTCTGCTAAGGTGATAGGTAAAAAAAAAAAAAAAAAAAAAAAAAAAAAAAAAAAAAAAAAAAAAAAAAAAAAAAAAAAAAAAAGGGGAATGTTATTCTGACTTTTATAATGTTACAGGTCGAAATTAAACGTTTTACGACAAGCTGAGTTTTTATCTGGTACCTGAGCATACATTTCGACAACACTCATCATGACAGGTAAAGGGAAAAACGGCAGCTCCACGGGGGAAAATGATAGTGCTAGGATGTCACTGGAAGCACAGAAGAAGGCCAAACAGCGGAGGGGAACCGCAAATGCAAAACTAACACGTAAGCTTGATAAGTTTCATAAGTATATGTTAGATCAAATGGCATTAGAAATTTTAGAAGAAAGATACGAGAGTGTTGTTAAGGCTTATGATGAAGTTGAACTAGCTAATGAACTGTATTGCAATTTATTAGATGAGAACTGTGATGCTCAATTGATAGAGGAGGCTAACGTTTATATCAAAGCATTAGAAGATAGAAAGTGTGCAGCTCATGTGATATTTGTGAAAGTTAAAGACGAAATGCAGGTGAAAAAAGTTTTAAAAGTAAAACCGATTGATGTGCCCAGGTTTCACGGAGATGTGAGAGATTATAGCAATTTCAAGAGAGATTTTTTTAGACTAATGCAATCAAATTATGGGAAAGATCCCTTTGTGCTAAGACAGTGTCTCTCAGGAGAGGCCTTGGATACAGTTCGTGGTGCAGATCATGACTTCGATAAAATGTTTGAGCGATTAGATGAAACTTTTGGGAACAGCAGAACCATTATTGATGTAGTAGTAGAGGACATAAGGTCAATTAAACCTATTTCCGAAGGGGATAGTGAGAGTTTCATTAGGATGGTTGATAAGATTGAGCAATGCTATCTTTACTTAGACCAAATGAGTTTGGCTTCAGAATTAAATACTGCTAACATGACTAGCCAGATAGAAAAACTATTACCACCTACTCAGAAGCGTGAATGGGTTAAGTTAGCAGAGTGTGTAGGTAATCGTGACCTATTCGGAAAGTTGTTGGAATACCTTTTGAGTGAAAAGAAATCAATGAAATATCTTAATGCTAATATCAGAAGCAATAATAATATTAAGGCTAAAGTGAATTATACCTGCACTTATGAAGATCAGCGTAGTACAAAGCAAGGAAGAGAGTCAGATGTAATGGAAAGGATAGCAGGACTTGAAAATGCTATTACAAATATCACTGACCTTTTCACTAAAATTACAGAAGAAAATGCTGAACGGAACAGGAATAAGATCAGTGACAACACAAGGCTGCATAGGTGCTGGTATCATGGCTCAGATGGACATGATATCTTAGACTGTACAACTTTCCAGAACTTGAGTATCAATGACAGAATGGAGAGTGTAAAGAAGAAAGGTATTTGCTTTAATTGCCTTAAAGGTGTTCACATAGCAAGAAAATGTCTAAAGAAGTCCAGATGTAATACTGTAGATGTTAACTATGAATCTTGTGGGAAACTTCATCATACTATTATACATGAGGGATTCATAACAGGAAATTCCTTTGTAAGTCTGAAAAGAAACGGTGTTTTATTTATGGTTAACAAGATCAAGTGTGGTAATCAGGAGTTACAAACTTTATTTGACTCGGGAGCTGATATAACAATGATCAGAAATGATGTGGCTAAGGCATTGGGACTGAAAGGAAAATGTGTCAGATTAGCTGTGACTAAATTGGGCGACAAAACTGTGACATACAGTAGTAAAGAGTATGATCTGGTTTTAACCGACAAGGATGGGAATGATGTCAATGTTACTGCTTATGGAATCGATGACATTACATCTCAAGTCGGTAAGGTAGATTTATCAAAAGTGAAACATTTATTCAAGGGTGTTAATGTATGTGCATTAGATAGACCTTATGGGAAAATAGATCTCCTAATTGGTTCTGATTATTGCTCTTTAATTCCAACAGTTAAGGAAACTGTGGCTGAAAATTTACAGCTCAGGGAATCACAGTTTGGAATGTGTGTGTATGGCAGTCATCCCGACATTGTTACCTTATCAGTGTTTAGGAGTAATCCAGGCATTAGCATTAATCATGTTTCCAGTACAATATCCGACTATGATATATCTGTAGAACCCGTAATTGATATTACAGCACAGATAAATGATTTCTTCACCATTGAACACTTAGGAACTGATTGTAATCCCAGATGTGGTAGTTGTCGTTGTGGGAAATGTGCAACAGGCAATGGCAATTATAGTATAAAAGAGGAAAAGGAGCTGGCTCTTATTGAAAGTGGGTTGATGTATTACCCGGACAGAAAAGAATGGTCTGCTAAATTTCCATGGACTAAGGATCCCAAACTGTTGCAAAATAATGTATCTGTAGCTGTTGCTAGACTGAAAGGCACAGAGAAAAGATTGATGAAACTGGGTTCAGACTATGCTCAAGCTTATAATGACCAGATACTTGACATGACAAAGCGCAATGTAATTCGGAAGTTATCCGATGAAGAGGTTTAAAAACTATGTTGGTCCTGTCACATACATTCAACATCATGAAGTGTTAAAACCAGGATCTATATCAACCCCATTGAGAATTGTTTTTGATTCATCGGCAAAGTATATGGGCCAGTCTCTAAATAGTTTTTGGGCAAAGGGCCCTAATATTTTGAACTCAATGTTTGGTATATTACTAAGATTTCGTGAAAAGGCTATAGGCATAGCCGGTGACATAAGCAAAATGTATAATTGCATTAAGCTTCCAGAATTAGAACAACATGTACATAGATTTGTTTGGAGAAATTTGCAAAGTAATCGCAAACCTGATCACTATGTAATGACATGCATGGGTTTCGGGGATAGGCCCTCAGGAATTATTGCAATGTTAGCTCTCAGACATACTGCAGAATTGTCGGTAAAAGACTTCCCAGAAGCATCACGTGTGATAATGACTAATTCCTATGTAGATGACATAATCCATTCTGTTGAGAGTAAAGCTGAGGCATTTAGCCTAATTAGAGATATTGAAAATGTACTCTCTAAAGGCAGTTTTAAAATTAAACGATGGACCATTACTGGAGATAATGAGCGTTCTGACTTTGAAGTGTCCCAGAATAGTAATGAAAGAATACTTGGCCTTAACTGGCAATGCAATAAGGATGTGTTTTATTTTAAAACTAAGTTAAATTTCTCTCCAAAATATAAGGGTGTAAGAACAGAACCAGACTTAAACAAGTTGAATTTCGTTGAAAATATACCTTCAGTTTTAACAAAAAGGGTTGTCGTCAGTCAGATGTGTTCTGTTTACGACCCACTGGGGTTTTTGCTTCCATTCACACTAAAAGCAAAGATTTTGCTACGAGACACTGTGAAATGTGACTTTAAATTAGGATGGGACGATCCCTTGCCTTCCTATTTAAAAGAACAATGGGTGTCATATTTTTGTGAGTTATTTGGCACTGAAACTCTGTATTTTGAAAGGAATGTTAAGCCAACCTCAGCCAAAGGATTGCCTTTACTTGTTATTTTCAGTGATAGTTCAACAAATGCTTATGGTGCTGTTGCATATGCTAGGTGGGAGTTAGAGTCTGGTGCATTTGAGAGCAGGCTCATTGTGGCAAAGAGTAGGATAGCCCCTAGTAGACAGTTATCTATTCCAAGGCTTGAATTGTGTGGAGCTGTTATAGCGTGCAGGATGCGTAAAGCCATTGAAGATGAAATGACATATAAATTTAGTTCGGTAATGCACATAACAGATTCCTCCATTGTTAGAGCACAAATCCAAAAGGAATCTTATGGCTTTGGAACTTTCGTAGCCACTAGAATAGCAGAAGTTCAATCAAAAAGTGACCCAAATGAATGGTGGTGGATTGCTTCTGGATTAAATCCTGCTGATCTATTGACCAGACCACAGGACCCTTTAAATGTTGCAGTTGTCTATTCATGGAAATATGGTCCAGAGTTCATGGCCCTTCCTTTAGAAGTGTGGCCTATCAGTCAATCGGTGAATTGTGAGTTACCTGATAGAATTCATGTTAATCTTGCACAATACTCTGTTCATGAAGAAACCATAATTGATGCGTCGAAATTCAACAACTATAATATGTTAATTGCAATCACTGCTAGGATATTTAACATTGTTAAGGAGAAATCTTTTAAGGGTGTTCTAAAGAAACTTGAACCTAGATCACTTAAGGAAGCTGAGAGGTTTTGGATTATGCAAGCACAAAAATGTCTTCCTGAGAACTGGAAAAAATGTATTCAAAGATTAGGACCATTTCAAGCTGAAGATGGTACAATTATGGTAGGAGAAAGAATGGAAAGATGGTTGAAACATAATTGGAACCAAGATAGCTTCATTCTATTACCTGGTAAGCATCCATTTACAGTCTTGTACATTAGTTATTTACACAGGTTGGATCATGCTGGAGTTGATGTTACACTATGTAAGCTTCAGTCTAAATTTTGGGTTCCTTCAGCACGTAAAATCATAAGATCGATAAAGAGAGGTTGTATTCTTTGCAGGAAACTGGATGCCAAAGTTGAAGGTCAAAAAATGGGTCAGATTTCTGATGAAAGAATGAGTCCTTGTCCAGCATTCTATCACACTGCTGTGGATATTTTTGGACATTTTCAAATCAAAGATAATGTAAAGAAAAGGACAACTGGTAAAGCTTATGGTGTTATATTCAATTGTATTGTTACACGTGCCGTGTATATTGATGTTGTAGATGGATATGATACTTATAGTTTTTTAAAGTGTTTCAGAAGATTTACAGCGGTTCATGGCTATCCTGATACTGTACACTCTGACTTAGGCTCACAATTGGTATCAGCAAGTAAAGAACTAAAGAGTGATAACAACTGGAACATAAACGAGATCACTGAATTTGGAGCAAAGGAAGGCTTGAAATGGAAATTTAATCGGTCTGCAGATGCTGCATGGCAGAATGGGGTAAGTGAGGCCTTAATTAAGTCTGTAAAAAGGTCTCTGTCAATGCTCATAGGAACTACCATCTTGACATTTAGTGATTTGCAGACAATATTTTTTGAAATAGCAAACTTAATGAATGAAAGGCCTATTGGAATAAAACCTGGTATGGATGTAGAATTAGGAACATATTTGTGTCCGAACGATTTACTTTTGGGTAGAGCAAGTAATAAAGTACCATCTGGTTCATGGTCTACATCAGGTGACACCAAGAAAAGGTTGAACTTTATACAAAATGTTGTCGACACCTTTTGGCGTAAGTGGCAGAGAGATTATTTCCCTACACTCATTGTAAGGCAAAAATGGCACACAGATAAAAGAAATGTACAACCTGGTGATATTGTTCTGATTAAAGACACAAATGTTGTGCGAGGAAAATGGAAAATGGGGCAGGTTGTAGATACAGAAACAGGCAGAGACAATAAGGTGAGAGATGTAAGCATTAGATACAAAATACAAAGACCAGGAAAATATAAGGGACAAAGTGACACAGTTATCAAGAGATCGGTTCACAAGTTGGTGGTATTGCTACCCGTTGAAGAACAATAAAGGAGGCGGGAGTGTATTATTAGTTAAACACTAATAATTATTTTTAAGTATTTTAGTAATGTTCAAGTTTTGTGAAGTTTGCGCATGCTCACTGACGACAGTGTAAAATTGTGATGGTGGGCAGTGGTACTGTCGACTGTCGACGTGGCCAGTGACTGGCAGGTGGAGGTTGTGCACGTAACCAACTGTTCGTGCGTAGTTGCTGAGGAGTGCAGCTGTGCACTCATGCAAGCAAATGGTGTTGATATGTAGCTTGTGTTCTTTAAGGTATGCTATTGTTTGTGTAATGAGATTTGTAAATTATGGATATGTTTCGGTTGAATAGTCTTATCGGCATTTTGACATTGTTCCTCTACTATATTGTAGTAATGTTGTATTTTAGGATGTGTTAACGTAAGAGCTGATAGAAGAAATTAGCCGATATTTAATGCACGAGAAATCTGCTGGGTATCAGAGAGGAGGCATTGTTGTAAGTGACTTTTTGCAGTTAATTGTTACTTATCTTTTAACTTGTTGGTAACGGTGATTGTGTGATGACATTGTTATGATAATTATTAGTGAGAAATTATATATGTTTGTTCATATGGTGATAAGGATTAATGTTTCTGCTAAGGTGATAGGTAAAAAAAAAAAAAAAAAAAAAAAAAAAAATGGGTATGTTATTCTGACTTTTATAATGTTACAGGTCGAAATTAAACGTTTTACGACAAGCTGAGTTTTTATCTGGTACCTGAGCATACAATGATTTCCCTCCAGTATATGAGCGAAGTCGCTCGAAGTCCATATACTGAAAAAAGTTAAGTGATGAAGCAATTTTTCTCGGATCATGACCTGCGGGAGTACTATCAGGATCCGCTCTACGCATAAAGTAGGTGAGCTTCGCCCTTAGTTGTTTCATGGATAAATTTGATCCAGAGGTTTCTCCTTTAAAGAGCTGTCCTACCCTGAAGTCTAAAGTTCTATGAAGATAGACCTTTAGACACTCTACAGGACATAGAGAAACATCTTCCTTCAGAGGGCAGATTCTCCAGGGACCCCACCTCTTAGTGGGCAGCTCATTCTTAGCAAGAAAGGTTGGATGAGGGAAAAGATTCCGTTCTCCCGCTTCTGTGAACTGAATGTGGCCCTCGTCCCTAGATAGGGCCACTATTTCACTAACTCTAGCCCCGGAGGCTATAGCGAATAGAAAAATAACCTTTTGGGTTATATCCTTAAGGGAACAATCATCATTGTTCACCGATGAGTCTTAATGTAGGACCTTGTCCAAAGACCAAGAGATGGGCTTTGGTGGTGCTGCAGGCCTAAGCCTTGCACATGCCTACGGAATCTTATTAAGGATTTCATTCGCCAGATCCACTTTAAAGGCATATAGAAGAGGTCTAGTCAAGCCTTGCTTGCACGTATTTATCTGTTGGCCGCCAGACCTTGATTATGAAGGTGGTCAAAGAAGGACAGACAGAAGTTCATTGAAATTTGTTTCAGTCCTTTTGCTTTCAGAAATGCAACCCACTTTTTCCAGGAAGACTCATGTTGTCTTCTAGTTGACTTAGACTTGTATTCTAAGAATTCTCTATTGCCTTCTGAGATCCCAAATCTTTTTCTAACCGCTAGGGTAAGAAAATCATGAAATGAAGGGCTCGTGCTCTCTGAGATAAAACGAAGGGAATTAATTTCTGAACCTTCTGAAATAGATCTAGGTTCATAACCAGGGCCAGCTTCAGCTTCAGTTCCTTCATTAAGGAGGACAGATTGCGCTTGGGCTATTTGGGAGCCAAAAGAGCTACTCCCCCTTACAAATATCTGAGCCTGTTGAGGACCTTCAGCAGGTAATTGGATGGGATGAACAGGTACACCTGAGTCCATCCCTTCCATACTAGAGACATGCTGTCTATCAACCCCACTAGAGGATCCTCGTATGGGGCTGCATATCGAGGTAATTTCTTGAAGACGCTCGTGATGAAGAGGTCGATCTGCAATTCCGGGACTTGTTCCCATCTAGGAGGGAATAGGTCTGCGTCCATGGACCATTCCAACTCTATCGGCTTGAATCGAAATAGAGCATCCACTGTCACATTGTGGATCAATTGTATATGAACTGCTGACACGTGCCATTCCTTTGAGAAAGGGATAGTTAACTTCACCTGGATTGTATGAGACGTTCTTTAGCATTATCGATTGTGACATCTCATTATTGCTTCGGTGTCCCAGATCAGTCGTAGGAAGTCTGATCTGTGTGGAGGGAGCTTCCCCACTCATGATAGGACCAGCATAGTCTTGGAACTTTCATGCTTTAACTTTTGTTAGAGAAGCGATTAAAGAGGGACTGATATAGGTCTTTTATGATCTCTTCAAGCGTTTGATGTCTATTTTGTCCAGGCTCCTAACCCATCTCTCCGCTGTGCTCTTAGCACTAGGTCTGTCACTATTGCAAACTGGGGAGAGTTCAGCGATTCTCCCTGTTAGCGTCTTGGAAATCTGACTGATTACCTGAGTCTCTTGACAGACCTCGCGATCTCCTTTTATATTCCCAAGGGAAAGGAGAGTTGATGTGACCACAGGCTTATTTTGCATCCGTGATGTCCCGGGAACCGGGTCATTTCCTTGGAATCACATAGACCAGCCACTTCGGGTGCTGCCCACCCCAGCCTCTCGTCCTGGTACATTGTTGCCTGAACCATTTCTAGGCTTGGTTTTTACATGACTAAGTCTTCCAGTCCTATGAAGATATTTAGGACTGTGTCTAGTCCGACACATGTCTTTCCTAGGATGAATGTTACTAACTGTAACTTGAATTCTAGATAGGAGGAAAGGGGGTTGTGGCGGGATGTTGCAAAACAACCCCCACACCCTTGAATCTTACTTACAGACAATGGTCTCCACAAAACAAACTTTCCCCTTACGTAATCTACAACCAGACTCTTGGACAAAAGGACAAAACAAAACAAAACATAACCTTAAAACTATAATTCTTAAAACTTAAAATAAATCATAAACCATCCACATTCAAAATAAATACTTTAAACCAATCAAAACTTAACACTTTAAACTAATCAAAACTTAACACTTTAAACTAATCAAAACTTAACACTAACGATAAATAAAACGTAATACCATCCAAATAAACACAAAAAAAACCCTAACAAACTTAAATTACACCGCAAACCAACACCAAAAAATAAATATATATATATGAACAACACAAAGCCAACAGTCTTTTACGGCAACTATCACAATCACAGCTTTTAAAATAACATTAAACTGTGTGGCAATTTGCCACAACTGTCTCGGTGATTAGGATGGTACTTATAATCATCATCATCATTATCATCATCATCCTCATCATCATCATCAATCGGAAGTAAACGGGCCGGTCATCAACAATCGTCAATCCAAAGAGCAGTCTTAATACAAAATCAATCACAGGCCAGGTCATCAACTATATATCAGCATTCGGAAAATAACTCTCCAAAGGAGTTAGCCTCACCAAAGGAGGAATTACGGCTTTTGAAATATATAAACACTTTCTCGCTGGTCGAAAAATGATATAAAATATCATCCAGCATTCACAAACGAACTGTCTCAAGCTGCAGTCAAATAAAAATAAGCATTCGCTCCGAAACATTCACCACTGTCGTAACCTAACTAAAAAATGTAAACAAACAATCTCATTTAAACCAACAGTCTTTCTCACCACAAACGATCGTTAACCTAACTACTTTCGCTCGCTAACACAATATCTCTCTCTCTCTCTCTCTCTCTCTCTCTCTCTCTCTCTCTCTCTCTCTCTCTCTCTCTCTCTCTCTCTCACAGGATTTGGCAAAAACAAAAAATAAAAATAAAGCAAAAATAAATCCTCCACAGGGTGATTGACTGGAAGTTGCCACAGGACACCTTTCAGGTCTGACAAGACTACGAACACCCCTTTTTAGAACAAGGTTCATATGTTCAGAGGGATTAATATTCTGAACTTGCTGTTATCTATGAACTTGTTGAGTGGCGACAAGTTCAGAATGACTCGGAGATTTCTTGAGTCCTTCTTGTGAACACAAAACAGTCTTCCCTGGAACTCGATGGACTAAAGTTTTCTTACCCCCTAGAGCTCTCAGGTAAACTCCTCCAGGAGGATTTTGGATTGTAGGAGAAGGTAAGGGAATGATGGTAGAGACATTTCTGTTTTCGTTCATAGACCCATCTTGAATAGGCCTTGGACCCAAGGATCGAAGGTCCGACGATCCTGAAGGAATGTCCCTCCTAGCAGAAGCATCTTCTTGCTTTGAATAGTCAGTAGGTTTAAACTTTTGACCACCTGCCTGTGGCACCGTGGTCACTGGAATTGTGAGATGTTATTGAACAGCCCGAATATTTCCATCATTTCCCGTCTTCTTTTTAGGTTGGGGACCCACAACCATGGAAGATTTTCTCTTTGAAAGGATGCCCCACTTTTGGAGAAGACTTAAGTTCTCCATGGTAGCGCTCTTCATCACTTTTCTAACTACCTCGAGTGGGAAGAGGTCTTTACCCCAGATGTTGGAAGATATTAGCTTCCTTGTTTCGTGTTAGTAAACACTAACTCTCTACATGCTCTCCTAGCCTTCATAAAGGCGTAAAGGTCCTTTACTAAGGTAGCCATATGTATTTTGGCTAGGACCATGAGCATGTCTGGGGTATTTTGGTAGGTTGAACACAACTCTATGTAGTTTTGTAGAGAAAGGGCGGCTGAAAGTCTCCCCTTTGTCTCTTGTTCATTACACAAGAGGAACTCAGATAGTTTAGGGAGACGTTCATTATATAGTTGACTGGTGACATCCGCATCTAATCTTCCTACGAAGTTAAATGGACTTCCTTCCAGTCCTTTTCCTGTCTGGGAAAGGCTGGTGACAGAGGCTTGCACTCCTCGAGTGCAGGACATGGCTTACCTGCTTCCACTGCTTTGGCAACAGATGTAAATGCCTTCTCCATAAAGGGGAATGAGATTGAAGCAGGAGCAAGAAAGGAAGGGTGTCTGTTATCCAGTGAGAATACCTTTGACTCTGAATAACCCGCCTTTTTCAGGCTACTTGATAGGATAGCCTGTGGCTTATCATGGTCGAGAATCATGACCTCCTTGATTCCGTTCTTTTTCATGACTTTGATTCATACCTCAGTCGAACAAAACAATTAGGGAAAGTATCAAAGCTTGGCCAAAATTGAATTTTGGCCAAAGGAACAGCACCTATTTTCTCTGAGATGTAGAGTTTGCCATTTAAAATCGGCATCAACTCTGCAAACCTCCAGGGATTGGTTTTGGAGCATGCTGGTAGGTCTTGATCAATGGGTCATTTGAATGACCCTTGGGAAGCAACAAGAGAAGCTTTGCGAGGCTCTATCTTGCGTTTTACTTCCTGCTTTTCGTTTTGTTTACGAAAGCTCTCTATTTGATTATTCACTTGGATACATAATTGTTCCATTCTCTCTAATATAGGGGTAGAAGACGAAGATGTCAACGTCGATGGTTCTAGAGCTGGCATAGGCGGAGGAAATTCCGACACAACATTTTCCTCTCCTACCCTGGAGCACTTTTTGCCCTCCTTCCCAAAGGCTATCTGGCCATCAGGGGATATAGTTGGTGCCTGAGGCACCACTATTTCCTTACTTGCTTTCGGAAATAGTAGCTTACGCATCCTATCATTAGGTAGGTAAGGTCCCGGAGAGATTTTCTGGAAGCCTCTCAGCCAGTTGCGTAATTTGTATTGAGCTGTATCCCTAGTCTCTGTAGACTTGGGATTCTCGAAACTTTCGGACATTAATGTCCGACATATATTGCAAACCTACGGGTTCCAAAAATGTAGGGATCCAGAAATAATATTGCAGGGGGCATAAAACCTGCAATTATTATGACCGTAAGAATACTTACTCTTGGCCTCCTGTAAAGAAAGGAAAACAGAATGAGTATACAAAGGATTATCTCCCTGATAATCAATATGCAAAGGTCATTTATGACAGAATAGCTTAGGATAGTAAGCTATAGAGGGATAGTATGAGACACATACTTGTGTACCCCCTGCAAGCAAATGCTGTTACCTCTCCTCAGTATCAACTATATAGAGATTCCTCTATCAAGGAATTCCAACTAGAAGGGCTCTTACCCCTAGGGGTAGAGAAGTACTAATTCACTGTCCCTTTTTATTGTTAATACTGTGGGGTCAGGATTACTGATTCTCAATCAGAATATTAAAGAAACACTATTTTCTCAATATAGGAGCAGTACCAGCAGAATGCTCGCATTAGGGTACCCAAGGTATGTTAGAAATTACTACTGTATAATGGTACTGTAGTTTTCTATTTGAAGTAAGTCTATATCGCAAATTACTGGTTACTGTACAATTATGTATTGCACTTCAGTCAGTGTGCTGCCTTTGACAACACGGTCCAGCTGGCATGATGCCAGCTGGACTAGGGAAAAGAAAGACATATATTTGTGTGTCTCACTCAGCCTATTTGCCGTAGCCTTCCTTACAATATCAAATTACAGAGTTTCCTGATCAGGGAGACTCAAGGATAAAGGTTCTACCCTTTAAGGGTTATGAGTATATCACCCCTGCCTTGATGATATTTAATAATGTGGGGTAATCCAAATACTGATTTCTAATCAGAATATTGAAGAAATTATATTCATTCAATATGGGATTGGGTTCAGCAGATGCTTGTGTAAGGATACCCAAGATATATTGGAAATAACTACTAGTATAATATATATAGTAGTTTTCTATCTGCAGTATATTCTATACTGCAGATATATTGGCTACCGGCATATCCAGTATGCTAGCTAGAGAGAGAGAGAGATAGCATGGAGTAGAGGCTACTCCTTACTGTGTATGTATACAGTAATTAATGATGTAAAAGTCTAATTTTACTGCCTTTCTCCAGAAAGAAGGTTCTAATGGAAGGGGAGAATGTACCATTCAGGCTTCCATCCAGATACATTGCCGGTAAGGTGCTGCCAATACACTGAAATACACTGCCGGCAGGCTAGCCTCCAGCAGTACCAGCACAGTCAGCGTGCTGCTATCTGAGTCAGCACTTATCTGTGCCGGCCTGGCCGGTGGTATTCCGGCAACAGAACCTTTGGTTAGTAGTCCAAGGGAGAACTGAAGAACCTTGGTGACAGAAGGGACTTCCCACTCGCAGCCATCATGGCTGCTGTCAGCCGCCGGCATCCGGCAGCCATCTTGGCTTCCGGCAGTCATCAGCTACCAGCAGAGACCATAGTTGCCGATAGATGATGTGGCTACCGGCAGTATGCATTGCCTCCAGCCGCCATCATGGCCGCCGGAAGGTGAAAGACATGTGGTTACTGACATTCAACATGGCTGCCGACAGTTATCATGGCTGCCTGCAGCTAACATAGCCACCGGCAGCTGGACAGAGGTCTAGAGAGGGAGTCTGGCCGGCTCCGGCAACCCACCGGCAATGGTAAGGTTGCAGGATGCCGGCCCAATTTAAGACAATGGCTCGGCCATCAAAAGAGGACAGAGGGGCAGGGAACAGGGTCCTGTGTAGGGTGTGGAAGGAACTGGAAAAAATGTCAGTCCTACTACCTCTTTGAAAGAAACTCTGTTTCAGTATCGGCAGTATCCTAGGTGACAGGAGAGTCTCAGTTTTCCAGCCTAGAGACTGCCAATACAGTTAAGAGGATGGCAGCATTGCCACCTTCTCTCAACAAGGGAGAAACAGAGTTCCAATGCCACGCCATCCTAGGCAAAAGAAGAATACTACTCTTCACCCTAGGGGACTGCGGCACAGGACTAGTCTTCTAGTCACAAGGAGAAGATGGTATCCTACCACTACTTCAAATGCGGCTAGGGAGGGCTAGCCTCCAATGCCGGCAGCCTAGCCGGCAGGGGAATGATGGTACCCTATAACCCATTCACCCTGCTGGCAGGTCGCCGCCACAAGACTAAATACTCTGTAATTCTGACTGAATCTTGAAACCTGCTGGTATAACACAACCAGCGGATAAGGGAAGTGACAGGAAAAACCCTAGGCTAGTCATGTCTGAATAAAATTCATGGCATGACCACTAGGGTTGTAGCCTGAAGCTACACTCAGAGGTAAAAAGAGATTACCCTTAAATCTCCATGGAGACGTGTAATGTTTCATATAATTCTAGGAGGTATCAGTCTCCACTTGAATTGAAAAACAATATACGAGGGTAACCGGGGAAATATCTGAACGTATAATAAAACGCATAGGTTAGGTTACCTAGGCGAGTCGACATCTCGGTTACCTAAATCACTGAAACTCTAACTATACGATCGACATGGAAAGGAAAAATTAACGGATTTTGAGCGAAGTGAAAAATCTATTTTTGGGTGAAAGAGCCATGTCGTCCTGATGGAAGTTCCTTCATAAGTAGCTTCCTAGGTTATATGTGTCTACAGTGATATATCCCAGAGAATTTACCAAAGGTATCCAGAATTTTAACTCCTAGAGCGAGTATCCTTTAAAAATTCACAAAGGGATATCGCGTAAGGACGTATCTTGACACATCTCACAGCTATTTACACCCCAAATAGCAATTTTCACTTCGAGAGGGAAAAGTAGCAAGAAAATAGGAGAGTCGTTAAAAAGGTAAACACTCGATTCTCCTAATGTACTGCAAATGGTTCACCCAATCGCCACCGCGAGACGCCACCTAAACCATTCTTTGTAGCTTCGTAGGTGTTGCAGATACAGTACCAAAGGGAGAGGGATTCATATCCTTTTACTAAAGGAGGGTGGGTCCATCAGGACGACATGGGTCTTTCACCCAAAAATAGATTTTTCACTTCGCTCAAAATCCGTTTTTTGGGCTTAGGCCATGACGTGCTGATGGAAGTTTACCAGAGCATTAATGTATCTGTGGATTTATAATAGTGCCGTTATCTCGAATTCACTATTTCCTATCTGGTCACCAAGACCAAAGATACTTGATGTTACCGTAATACATCAATCAACTGAGCATACCAAATGCCAGCTCTTCCTGCCCCCTACAGGGAAAAGTCTATATAGACTCTAGGAAAAAAACCCGAAAATTGTGAGTTCAAAGAACAATTAGCAAGCAGAAGAATATTGTGTCCTTATATACGTAAAGCATAGTTTGTACTAATAGGTAATGAATAGAATACTGTACCTCCCAGGTCCGGATCTGGACAGATAGGTTTATGTTCACGTAGGAATCATAAAATAGTAATATAGACATAGTACAACCAAACTTACCTGTTTGCATAAAAGAGAAGACATTAGTCTTACAAAGTCCTAAGAGGATCAAAGATGCTCTGATATACATGATTTATAAAATCTTGAGGCGAAAGAGACGCAAAGATTCCTTCTAATGTTTATTTACAAGAAACATAGAAATCATGATTGGAATTAATATATCTATGCTAAACAGATTGCATAAAAGCATATCAGTAATAACAAAAATAAATAAGTTTCATCTGAAAGAGAAACAAAAGCCACTCAAAGAAATAAAATATTTCACTGCATAATGTTATTACCAGGAACACTAGCATATAAAATGCTGGCACTTGTGTCAAATTATTATGCTTGAGGTCACCTAGTGAGATAAGACAGTTCATAGTGTCTTTAACAACACAATACTTATCATGATATACCTAAGTCTATCATATACACCCTTCACTAAGGGTCCCTATTAGTGCACTGTCCTTCGCAGTAATCAAGCAGCAGGTTTTATTACACTACCTACAGTTACCACATGAAACTTGATTTCCTGTAATTGCTTCGCGTAATGCTTAAAGAATACCCTGGAAGACTTCCATCCAGTATAGGCACACAGGTTTTCAAACGACATAGTCTGAAAGAAGTTTAGAGACGAGGCAACTTTTCTCGGATCGTGACCTGCGGGTGTACTGTCAGGATCCGCTCTGCGAATAAAGTAGGTAATTTTCGCCCTTATCTGTTTCAAGGATAACGTCGAACCAGAAGTCTCTCCTCTGAAAAGCTGACCTCCCTTAAAGTCTAAAGTTCTATGAAGATAGACCTTTAGGCATTCCACTAGGCAGAGGGATGCTTCTTCCTTCAAAGTGCAGATTCTCCAGGGACCCAATCTCTTAGTGGGCAGCTTGTTCTTGGCGAGAAACGTCGGATCCGGAAAAAGATTTAAATCTCCATTTGTTATAAACTGAATGTAGCCACTATTTCACTAACTCTGGCTCCTGAGGCTAGTGCAAAAAGAAAAACCACCTTCTGAGTCAAGTCTTTCAGCGAGCAATCTTCATTGTTCAAAGTTGAAGCCAGATGAAGAACCTTATCCAAGGACCATGAAATGGGTTTTGGAGGGGCTGCAGGTCGAAGTTTGGCGCAGACTTTTGGAATCTTGTTGAAGATTTCATTAGAAAAGTCCACCTGGAAGGCATATAGAATCGGCCTAGCCAATGCATATTTACAAGTAATAATTGTATTAGCTGCTAATCCTTGTCCGTGAAGATGGATGAAGAAGAATAAACAGAAGTCCGTAGAAATCTCTGTCGGTTTCTTCGCCTTAACAAAGACTACCCATTTCTTTCAGGAAGACTCGTATTGTCTTCTTGTAGACTTTGACTTATATTCTTCTAAGAAGTTAATACTGTCTGCAGAAATCTCGAACCTTTTCTTAACCGCTAGGGTGAGAAAATCCTGAGATGAAGGTTCTGGGTTTTCTCTGATGAAGCGTAGACAGTCGATTTCTGCACTTGCTGAGTTAGAACTGGTTCCGGCAACGGGATCAGCTTCAGGCGTAGTTCTGTTATCAGAGGGAACCAGACACTGCCTGGCCACTTGTGGGCCACTATCGCTGCCCTCCCCCGAAAGGATCTCAATTTATCGAGGGCTTTCAACAACAGGTTGGTTGGTGGGAACAGGTAAATCCTGGACCATCTGTTCCAATCCACGGACATCGCGTCCATTGCTTCCGCTAGAGGATCCTCATACGCGGCAACATACCTGGGTAGCTTTTTGTTGTCCCTCATTGCGAAGAGATCTACTTGCAGTTCTGGGACTTTGTTCAATATCAAGGAGAATGATCCTGCGTCTAGGGACCATTCAGACTCTGTCGGGTTGATCCTGGATAGAGCATCCGCTGTCACATTGCGGAATCCTTGGAGGTGGACTGCTGTCAAGTGCCACTTCATCTTCTTGGATAGATGAAAGACGGCCAACATCACTTCACTAAATTGAGGTGATCTTGAGCCCTGTCGATTTATGCATCTCATTATCACTTCGCTGTCTAAAACCAGGCGAATGTGGATTGAGCAGCGAAGTCTCAGTTTCTTCAGAGATAGGAAAACTGCCATGGCTTCCAGAAAGTTTATGTGGAAGGACTTGAAGAGTGGAGACCAGGTTCCCTGCACCTTCCGACGATGAGTGTGACCTCCCCAACCTTCCTTCGAGGCATCTGTGTGATTTGTGACTGCTGGTGGAGGTGGTTGCAAGGGTACCTTGTTTCATAGGTTCTTTGCTTCCGACCATGGCTTGAGAATGGATCGCAGACGATTTGGGAATGGTCTTCGTAGATCTCTTTGATCGTTATAAGTGTATTTTGTCCAGACTCCTGATGCATCATTTAACTGCACTCTCAAAAGTGGGTCCGTCAAAGAGGCTAACTGGAGAGACCCCAACACTCTCTCCTGTTGTCTTCTTGATATTCTTCGAGATTGAAGAAGACTTTTGACAGACCTTGCTATCTCCTTCCTCTTTGCATTGGGCAAAGAGAGGAAATGTAACTATAGGTCACAGTGAACTCCCAGCCACTGGATCCTTTGGGCAGGAGAAAGCCGAGACTTTTTCAAGTTGATCTTGAACCCTAGGTTTTCTAGGAATTGAATCACTTTTCTGGAGGCTTGCATGCATTCTGCTTTGAATGCTGCCCACACCAGCCAATCGTCCAGGTAGGCCATCACCTGGACACCCTTGAGGCGTAGTTGTCGAATGACTGCGTTCGCAAGCTTTGTGAATATTCTTGGAGCAATGTTCAGACCGAAGAGCATGGCTCTGAAAACGTATTTTCTTTTCTGGAGCTTGAACCCTAGGTAGGGGGAAATTCATGTCATGGGTATGGAGACTGTGTATGCCCGTTTGGGCAGAAGGGTCCTTATGTGCGGAAGCGTTAGCATTCTGAACTTATAGTTCACAATGAACTTGTTGAGTGGTGTTAAGTCCAGAATCACTCTGAGCTTTTCCGAATCCTTCTTCGGAACACAGAATAGCCTTTCTTGGAATTTGATGGACTTTGCTTTCCTTATGACTCTCTTGTCCAATAGTTCTTGAACATATTCTTCCAGAACTGGGGTTGATGGTTGGAAGAATTGAGGAAAGCTTGGTGGGGTTGAGTTCCAACCCCAGCCTAGTCCTTTCTTGATCAGGCTGTGGGCCCAAGGATCGAAGGTCCACCGATCTTGAAAATGGAGAAGTCTCCCTCCTACCAGCAGCATCTCACTTAGAGTGCTGACTGGAGGATTTACCTCCTTGGCCATGACCACCTCTGTTGCCCCTGCCTCTGAAGGAGCGCCTAGAGGAACCCCGAAAGGAACCTCGAGACTTTGGCTTGAAAGTAGTAGCCTGCCTTTCGTAAACTGGGGTGAACACTGGTGACTGAGATGCCAGAGTTTTGGGCACCAGTTGAATGGTGGTGGTGGGTTTTGCTACCATCTGGGGCACCGTGGCCATGGAAAGCTGTTGCTGCTTTGGCCGAGAGGGCAAGCAAGGTCGTTTAGACTTGTTCTTCGGCTGGGGACCCTCGTCAGCTGAAGATTTCCGTTTTGAAGATAAGCCCCATTTGGAAAGGAGTTTTCTATTCTCTACTGCGGCTTTGTCTACAACCTCCTTAACCACTTCACTCAAGAAGAGGTCTTTTTCCCCAGATGTTAGAAGGTATCAGCTTCCTAGGTTTGTGTTTAACGGAAGCGGAAGCAAACACGAACTCCCTACAGGCACTTCTGGCCTTGATGAAGTTGTACAGGTCCTTCGTTATCGTAGCCAAGTGAGCCTTGGCGAAGACCATGTACATATCCGTGGTCTCAGGGATTCTAGCCATCGTCTCTAGCCCTTTTTGGAGAGACATGGAAGCAGCCAGGCGTTCCTTAGTCTCGTGTTCTCTCTTTAAGAGAAAATCTGTCAGCTTTGTGAGGTCTTCGTTGAACTGACGTCCAGCGATATCGGCCTCCAGCTTCCCGACTGTGAAGGTGACATGAACATCCTTCCAGTCCTTGTTGTCTGATGGGAAAGCAAGGGAGAAAGGCTTGCTTTCTTCTAATGTGGGGCAAGGCTTTCCTGCCTCCACGGCCTTTAGAGATGCTTTAAACCCTTTATCCATAAAGGGAAAAGCGCGTTGGGGGTAAGCAACAAACGATGGGTGTTTTTTGCTAAGAGCCGGAACCTTCGAACTAGTAAAAGCCCTCTCTTTCAAAGTTTTAGAAAATAAGGCTTGTGCCTTAGCAAGATCAAGGACAATTGTCTCCTTGGGCTCCATATCTTCTTTAAATGCCGGTTCATTTCTAAGGCGGATGTAACAGTCCGGATAGGTCCCTCTGCTGGACCAGAACTCGATTTTCTTCAGTGGTACCGTGCCCAGTTACTCCGAGAGGAAAATTTTGCCGGCTGACATAGGCATATGCTCTGCGTACGTCCAAGGGTTAACGTCAGAGAAAACGGGAAGGTCCTTCACTTTCAGCTTCTTCGGGGTCAAACGTGAAGACACCAACTGCTCAATCTCCGTCCGAAAAGTGGCTTCCTTCTCGGACTACCTCTTCTGTATGTCCTGCACCATGGAGATTAAGGAGGGAAGAGTGCTCGTGATCGAATCGAGCTGAGATGGTTGAGATGAAGTTGATGGTGCCAGATCGGCAGCTACAGCTGAAGAAACTGAAGCTACTTCGGCATTCTCAACATTCTCTTCAGGGGGGGGGGGGGGGAGGGGCAACTGCCTCCTGATCCAACTCTTCCACGAGGAGATTCTTCTCCGTCTCCTCGGAGACGACAGACATGTTGTCGTCCAAATGGATACCCTACAATGTATCTACAACATCAGGTTCCTTGGTCTGCTGGACCTGAAGTTGAACCAAGGTGATCTAAGGTTTTGTCTGCGGAATAATAGCATCATCATGAGCTCTGGGAAAGAGACAGTTCCTCATCCTAGCATTAGGAAGGTATGGGCCCGAAGCATTCTTCTGAAAACCCCTGACCCATTTAAGCAGCGTATCCCTAGCTGCATCCCTAGACTCTAGAGTCTTTTGGTCATCAAAAGCCTCCTTTACTAAACTTTCACAGATGGCACATACCTGCGGGTCCCAACACTTGAGAACCCCTTTGGTGATAGAACAGGGAGCGTGAGCCCTGCACACTCCATGTCCGTAGAAGCTCTTGCTACAGACTCTACAAAAGTTGTTCCCGCACTCGGGATGCTCCTCCTGTAAAGAAAGAAAAACGAATGAGTTTTCTGTGAAATCTTCAGATTTCGACTTAAATCAAGCATTATATTTAGCTTGGATAGGGTAAGCTATAGGTAGGAAAGACACCTACATGTGCCTCCTGTCCAGCCATTTGCTATGACCTCCTCCCATATTGAACTAAGCAATTCCTAGGAAATAATTACTGGAAGAAATTATCCAAGATTTATTAAGTGTCCTCTTGACATGTCTTCCATTATGCACAATTTGATGGATAAATCTAATGGAATTTAACCATTAATAAAAGAGAGAATAATTTCTCCTAAAATGATGGTATCACAAATGGTTGCCCAAGAACCACATGTAGGTTTGTAAAATGGTTTTCCAAGGCACAGCATTAGCTGGCAGCAGTATACCGTCAGTATTACCGGTCCCGCCGACCCTACCGGCCCAGCCAGCACTGCCGGCCCCACCGACACTGCCGGCCTGGCTGACACTGCTGTCCCCATCGACACCGTCGGACCACCAGCACTGCCGGCACCGCTGACACTGCCGGCCACGCCGACACTGCCGGCCTAGCCAACACTGCTGGCCCCCCGATACTGCCGGCCCGGTCGGCACTCGCCAGGCTAGCCGGCACTCGCCGGGCTAGCCGGCACCTGCCGGGCCTGCCGGCACATGCCGTTCTGACTGGGCTCAAATACTATCTTAAAATATAGTGGAATGAAGGCACTGGCCGGCTGCCGGCAAGCAGAACAGTTGCCGGCAGCCGGTCATAGAATACCTGCCATCGGCACATCGATCAGCGATGACCAAGGCAAGAGGAGGCAGCGAACTGCCGGCCTAACCATCCATATAGACGCCGGCAGAACTAACTGCTGGCGGCTAGCCCATAAAGAAAATCAGAGAGAAAGGTAAGGATAAAGGACGGCAAAGGATCAGCTATGCCGGCCAGCATCCCGAAAGAGTGTTCCAGTGTAAGAGGGAATTAAATTCGGGCTTCCACTCAACTATATTCTATCATAAGGAATATGGAAGGCAGTCCAAGGGAGGACTCGAGGGCACACTCAAAGATATGGGGTTACCTGCTGGCAGCCAGCCTAGCCGGCAGTCGACAAGGAAACTCAGACCAGTTTTACAGATACCCATAGGGACATATGTAGGACCACAGCCAAGGGTGATGGTTCATCCAACACAGAGATAGCGGGGAAGGGGTAAAAAGTTCATAAGTAAGGTAATACCCTAAGGAATTACCTAACTTGAATGATTCTGATCTCAAAAGTAACCTCAAGTCAGATACCCATAGGGCTATATGTAGGACCACGGCTAAGGGTGATGGTTCATCCATCACAGAGATAGCGGGGAAGGGGTAAAAAGTTCATAAGTAAGGTGATACCCTAAGGAATTACCTAACTTGAATGATTCTGATCTCAAAAGTAACCTCAAGTCAGGGAAATCATTTTCCCAGATTGGGTTAGGTAAAAGAGAACGCCCATAGGACACACTCTTAGAGAACAGAATCTCGTACTAAGGATTTTAACGAAGGAAGAAACCTATCTTCCAGTTAGAAAACCTTAGTAGAGGACTGTTTGCTAGGCCAGGAAAAGGGGAAATTGTAAAACAATAACCTTAAAGTGGCCTAGGGAGGACTAGCCTCCTGAACAGCAACTAGACTAACTAGGAAGTCATTTCCCAAGGAAGCTAGATGCCTAACACAGACTTACTCTGATTGTCCCGTCCTCAACTCCAAACCCAAGGATTGGCAAAGAATCAGCTATGCCAGTCCAAGGAAAGGAGAGAGAAACGAAACCCCCTAGCAAATTTTGCCCGAACACAGGTGACAGCCAAGTTAACTGAGGATAGCCTAGGCTAATCAGAGGGAAAGGGAATTACTCTTAAATCTCGCAGAGATAGTATTGACCTAAAAGGTATAGGAGATATCAATCTCCCCTTAAAAGACAATACAAGAGTGATAAGGGATATATATCAAGTATACTAAAGCCCAAAGGCTATTAAGCCAAAGAGCATAGAGAAACGTTCATCGAAACTCTAGTATACTAATATGGAAGAGGAAAAATTACACAGTAATATCTTAATTGTATAAAATATTGCCTAAGCTTCAATAAAACTTTACCAGGAAGGTTATATCATGCATGAAGTGTGAGGGTGGCTAGGCTAGGAAGCCTGGCACGTGTGAGGCTCGATCATAATAGCCAAATCCACAACAACAATGACATAATATAAAAATCCCTAGCTAAGAAAACTAAATAGCTAAAGTTATTAAAGCGATTAATGCCAGGAATATCGTTCTTGCTAACTAAATAAACAAAAGAACAATCGCGTCCATGACGCCATCCGGCTGGCAACAGCTCTTGTTACATTAATCACGATCTCAATCGAAAAACAAAACTGGCAAGAGCTTACATTTACACAATTCAAAGATAATACTTAACTTTCCAGATGCTGATGAATGCAGGGGAATCCATCACAACGATGAAAAAGCTTTCAAAATAGCGATATAACTCGGGAAAAACACCGGTCACCGAAGCTACTGACGAAAGAATGGTTTAGGTGTCGCCTTGCGGTGGCGATTGGGCGAACTATTTACAGTACATTAGGAGAATCGAGTGTTTACCTTTTTAACGACTCTCCTATTTTCTTGCTACTTTTCCCTCTCGAAGTGAAAATTGCTATTTGGGGTGTAAATAGCTGTGATATGTGTCAAGATACGTCCTTACGCGATATCCCTTTGTGAATATTTAAGGGATAGTCGATCCAGGAGTTAGAATTCTGGATACCTTTGGTAAATTCTCTGGGATATATCACTGTAGTCACATATAACCTAGGAAGCTACTTATGAAGCAACTTCCATCAGCCAGAGGCGGATTTAGGTTGTGCGGGGTCCTAGGCCCGGTGACCTTACTGGGCCCTCAAATCAGTGTACGAGCGAAGCGTTAAAATAAATTAGCTTTTTTAAACAATATTAAATTTATTGAAATTTAACCAAATTACCATTTCACAGTTGAACATTACCCATATGATTTTTTGAAGCTCAACAATAAAAAATAACTATAATAATATACCATTAACTAAAGAGATAAGCGTTGAAATAAATTTTCTTTTTAAACAATATTCAATTTATTGATAATTATCCAAGTGACCATTTTACAGTTGAACATTACACATTTGCTTTTTTGAAGCATAACAAAAAAATTACTATAATAATACCATTAACTAAGGAGATCCCCAACTATAATGATGCACCATTGAAAAATAATAACTTCAATAAAACACCATAAACAAAAGAGAATACCGTTTGACTGAAGTGAGTGGCAAAATGGCAAAATGAGTGGGTTTTGTTTATTGCATGCAATTTGCACGGTACACTCAACTATTTCTCATTAAAAAATTATTTTTTTCGAGCCTTCTTACTTGCAAACTGTTTGATGACATCAGTAAAATCAAGCCCCCTTAATTTTTCATGCTCAATGCTCAACAGGGTGAGTGAAGATAAGCGGTTCTGCCCCATGGTGTTTCTTAGATAATTCTTTAGTGGTTTCAGCTTGGAGAATGATCGCTCCCCAGTGCAGTTTGTGACAAACATGCAGAGATAGAGTCGTAATACAATTTCAACATTAGCAAATGTTTCCACCATGTCATGTCTGTGAATTATCTTATACATTTCTAGTTCCGGACTTTGTCTTTGTGCAGCTTTTACACCACCTAATGAAGGAGCACTTTCAGATGAACATCTTGGAATGGATTTCATGAGGTGTGCAAACTGCAAAAGCTCCGACTCCAATCCCGCCTCCAAGTCATTAGGATATGAAGACACAAGCTTTTCAGCAGCTGCTTTAAGTTGAGTGTTTGTTTTGTTTGAGATTTCTGATAAAAACCCAAATTTCTCTCGAAGGTCGCTGTAAGCTGCAAGGCGTTGTGTTAGGGCAGCATAGAGCTTGTCAATGATTGGCAAGAAAGCAGTCACTCTAAACATGTCTCTCCCTGTCAGCGTAACATCCTCCACTGAGTCTAGTTCATCGTGGTGACACTTGCGCTTTCTAATACGCTGCGACTGCCTGTCGGCGTAGTATGCAACTTTACTAGTAACGTCACTGGGATCACACTTAGCCATAGCTTTTGCTTCAAAATCATCGAACTGGGATCTCAGGTCTTTAACAAACTGTAAAAGAGGCTCCAGCAGTTGAGGGAGATTCTAGGTTTTTGCAGTTGAATACTGTCACTCTGAAACCTTTCCAATACTGTATCCAAAACTTCAAGAAGAATTACTGTTTCAAGTTTTTTCAAACCTTTGAGAAGACCACTTACTTCAGCTCTTGTTTCAGCTGGCTGATTCTGATCCGAGGAAAACTCTTCCAGAACAATTATGTTTTCTTTGTGTGCTCTACTGAGAGCAGCTACAGCATCTGCTCGTGCTGACCAACGAGTGTCTGAAAGTTTTTTATCAACTTTCAACTTCTTATCTTTATTAGTCTCTATTACCTCACGATGTCTCCTCCAACGATAAGTAGATGCGACAAGGAAGGAGTACAAGTTGGCTATATATAAAAACATTGGCGAAGTATTTATTATTACTATTATTATTATAATGATCAATTTAGGCGACCAACCAGAAAGCAAGAGATGCATACACCCGAAGGCCTAGTTAACGGCACATCATCGATGATAGAAATAAAAATATTAGAAGAAACATTGATGAGGCAAAAAAATGAACATGGAAAAACTAAACCGTTGAGGCACTAGAGAGAAAAAAAGCATTAACATGTTTTTTGAAAGTATAACAATCATTTGACTTGACGTCATCATTAGCAAGGGTGTTCCAAACATTAATAGATGAAGGGATGAAGCAACGAGAAAACTGAGACGTGTTCGACAGTAAGAGAGGTCGAACCTTTTTTTGTAACTGATGTTTGACAAGTTAGTCTTTTCCTGTTTTTGTTGACAGGCAAATAGAAAAGGTTTCAATCAATGAAATTCACACCTGAGCAGAAATGAGCCGGAAGCTACGTCAAGAAGTCAGATGAGACCACTGCGCTCAGAAAACAATGAGAGTGAACACTTCAGGCAGAGAGAGCAAACTGATAAAAAAAGCATGCTAGCACAAAATAAAGCACACAGATGAGAGTATTCGTGAAAATAGTTGCACAAGATTTATCATGAGTCATTAATGTATACATGTAAGCATGTGCATACAGGGTTCAACAGCCAATCAGAGTGCAGATTGAACGTTAGTAATCGCGCCACGTGGACCCAACAAGAAGCAAAGAAAAGTCCACTGGTCCACACACAATGAATATTATTTACACAATTTATATGATAGATTGACAGAAAACCGAGGTTGCATTATTGCATCAACTTGCGAATTTGAAATGTTGCTTGCAAGCAAACTGTATGAAATTCAAAGTCATTGAACCGATGAAGTGAATATAACTCACTTACATGCATACTAAACGCCACATTCATTGCACAGCTCAAATGCTGCGAATTGCCAAATTGCAAATGCCTCATTGCCAAATTGCAAATATTGTAATTGCCTGTGTAGATGTTATTTCGCAGAAATTCATTGACACAAGCGTGGAGAAATTTTTTTCCATTGATTATAAAATGCCCACGCCGAATTATGAATCAAATTTCGCGGGGCCTCACAGGCGCGGGGCCCTAGGCCATGGCCTACTTGGCCCCCCCCTAAATCCACCGCTGCCATCAGCACGACATGGCCTAAGCCCAAAAATGCACATTATCAATATCTATACAAGTATAATTGCCTTTTTGGGCTTAGGCCATATCGTGCTGATGGAAGTTCCTTCATAAGTAGCTTCCTAGGTTATATGTGACTACAGGGATATATCCCAGAGAATTTACCAAAGGTATCCAGAATTCTAACTCCTGGAGTGTGTATCCCTTAAAAATTCACAAAGGGATATCACTTAAGGATGTATCTTGACACATCTCACAGCTATTTATACCCCAAAGAGCGATTTTCACTTCGAGAGGGAAAAGTGGCAAGAAAATAGGAGAGTCGTTAGAAAGGTAAACACTCGATTCTCCTAATGTACTGTAAATAGTTCGCCCAATCGCCACCGCGAGGCGCCACCTAAGCCATTCTTTTGTTTGTAGCTTAGGTGACCGGTGTTTTTCCCCAGTTATCTCGCTATTTTGAAAGCTTTTTCATCGTTGTGATGGATTCCCCCGCTTCATCAGCATCTGGAAAGTTAAGTATTATCTTTGAATTGTGTAAATGTAAGCTCTTGCCAGTTTTGTTTGTCGATTGAGATCGTGATTAATGTAAGAAGAGCTGTTGCCAACCGGATGGCGTCACGGATGCGATTGTTCTTTTGTTCATTTAGTTAGCAAGAACGATATTCCCGGCATTAATCGCTTTAATAACTTTAGCTATTTAGTTTTTTAGCTAGAGATTTTTATATTATGTCATTGTTGTTGTGGATTTGGCTATTGTGATCGAAACTCACAAGTGCCAGGCTTCCTAGCCTAGGCACCTACACACTTTATGCATGATATAACCTTCCTGGTAAAGTTTTGTTGAAGCTCAGGCAATATTTTATACAATTAAGATATTACTGTATAATTTTTCCTCTTCCATATTAGAATACTAGAGTTTCGATGAACGTTTCTCTATGCTCTTTGGCTTAATAGCCTTAGGGCTTTAGTATACTTGATATATGTCCCTTATTGCTCTTGTATCGTCTTTTAAGGGGAGATTGATATTTCCTATATCTTTTAAGTCAATACTATACGAGATTTAAGAGTAATTCCCTTTCCCTCTGATTAGCCTAGGCTATCCTTAATTAATTTTGCTTTGACCTATGTTCGGGCAAAATTTACTGGAGCGTTTCGTTTCTCTCTCCTTTCCTCGAACTGGCATAGCTGTTTCTTTGCCAATCCTTGGGTTTGGAGTGGAGGACGGGACATCAGAGTAAGTCTTTGTTAGGCATTTAGCTTCCTTGGGAAATGACTTCCTAGTTAGCCTAGTTGCTGTTCAGGAGGCTAGTCCTCCCTAGGCCACTTTAAGGTTATTGTTTTACAGTTTCCTTTTCCTGGCCTAGCAGACAGTCCTGTTCTAAGGTTTTCTAACTGGAAGATAGGTTTCTTCCCTGGTGGAAATCCTTAGTACATGATTCTGTTCTCTAAGAGTGTGTCCTATGGGCGTTTTCTTTTACCTAACCCTTTTTGGGGAATTGATTTCCCCTACTTTAGGATACTTTTGAGATCAGAATCACTCAGGTTAGGTAATTCCTAATGGTATTACCTTACTTATGGACTTTTACCCACTACCTTGCTATCTCTTTGTGTTGGATGAACCTCCACCCTTGGCCGTGGTCCTACATAGTCCCTATGGGTGTCTGTAGAACTGGCCTGAATTTCCCTGTCGACTCCCGACTAGGCCGGCTGCCGGCAGGTAACCTCATATCTTTGAGTGTGCCCTCGAGTCCTCCCTTGGACTGCCTTCCATATTGCTTATGATGGGGTATGGTTGAGTGGAAGCCCGAATTTAATTCCCTCATCCACTGGCTCACACTTTCGGGATGCTGGCCGGCATAGCTGATCTTTTGCCTTCCTTTATTGTTACCTTTCTCTCTGACTTTCTTTATGGGCTAGCCGCCAGCAGTTAGTTCTGCCGGCGTCTATATGGATGGTTAGGCCGGCAGTTCGCTGCCTCCTCTTGCCTTGGTCATCGCTGATCCATGTGCCGATGGCAGGTATCCTATGACCGGCTGCTGGCAACTATGCTGTTGCCGGCAGTCGGCCTGTGCCTTCCATCCACTATATTATAAGATAGTAATTGAGCCCAGTCAGGCCGGCATTTGCCGGCAGGTCCGTCTGGTGCCGGCCTGCGCGGCAGGTGCCGGCAAGCCTGGCGAGTGCCGACCGGGCCGGCAGTGCCGACCGGGCCGGCAGTGCCGACGGTCCGACGGTGTCGATAGGGCCAGCAGTGTTGGCTAGGCCGGCAGTGTCGGCGGGGCCGGCAGAGTCGGCGGGACTGACAATACTGACGGCATACTGCCGCCAGCTACTGCTGTGCCCTGGAAAACCAATTTTTTCCAACCTACATGTGGTTCTTGGGCAGCCATTTCTGAGACCATCATTTAGGAGAAATCATTCTCTCTTTTATTAATGGTTAAAATTCCATTAGATTTATCCACCATATTGAACACAATGGAAGATGTGTCATGAGGACACTTAATATATCTTGGATAATTTCTTCCAGTAATTGATTCCTAGGAATTGCCTAGTTCAATATGTGAGGAGGTCATAGCAAATGGCTGGATACGAGGCACATGTAGGTGTCTTTCCTACCTATAGCTTACCCTATCCAAGCTAAATATAATGCTTGATTCAAGTCGAAATCTGAAGATTTCACAGAAAACTCATTTGTTTTTCCTTTTTTTACAGGAGGAGCATCCTGAGTGCGGGAACAACTTTTGTAGAGTCCGTAGCAAGAGCGTCTACGGACATGGAGTGTGCAGGGCTCATGCTCCCTGTTCTATCACCAAACGGGTTCTTAAGTATTAGGACCCGCAAGTATGTGCCATTTGTGAAAATTTGGTAAAGGAGACTTTTGATGACCAAAAGACTCTAGAATCTAGGGATGAAGCTAGGGACACGCTGCGTAAATGGGTCAGGGGGCTTTCAAAAGAATGCTTCGTGCCCATACCTTCCTAATGATAGGATGAGGAACTGTCTCTTCCCCAGAGCTCATGATGATGCTATCATTCCCCAGACAAAACCTGAGATCCCCTTGGTTCAACTTCAGGTCCAGCAGACCCAAGAACCTGACGTTGCGGATACATTGTAGGGTATCCATTTGGACGACAACATGTCTGTCGTCTCTCAGGAGACGGAGAAGAATCTCCTCGTGGAAGAGTTGGATCATGAGGCAGTTGCCCCCCTTGAAGAGAATGTTGAGAATGCCGGAGTAGCTTCGGTTTCTTCAGCTGTAGTGGGCGATCCGGCACCATCAACTTCATCTCAACCACCTCAGCTAAATTCGATCACGAGCACTCTTCATTCCTTGATCACCATGGTGCAGGACCTACAGAAAAGGTCGTCCGAGAAGGAAGCCACTTTTCGGACGGGGATTGAGCAGTTGGTGTCTTCACGTTTGACCCCGAAGAAGCTGAAAGTGAAGGACCTTCCTGTTTTCTCTGACGTTAACCCTTGGACGTACGCAGAGCATATGCCTATGTCAGCCGGCAAAATTTTCCTCTCGGAGAAACTGGGCATGGTACCAGTGGAGGAAATCGAGTTCTGGCCCAGCAGAGGGGGCTATCCGGACTGTTACGTCTACTTTAGAAATGAACCGGCGTCTAAAGAAGACATGGAGCCCAAGGAGACAATTGTCCTTGAGCTTGCTAAGGCACAAGACTTATTTTCTAAAACTTTAAAAGAGAGGGCTTTCACTAGTTCGAAGGTGCCGGCTCTTAGCAAAAAACACCCATCGTTTGTTGCTTACCCCCAACGCGCTTTTCCCTTTATGGATAAAGGGTTTAAAGCATCTCTAAAGGCCGTGGAGGCAGGAAAGCCTTGCCCCATATTAGAAGAAAGCAAGCCTTTCTCCCTTGCTTTCCCATCAGACGACAAGGACTGGAAGGATATTCATGTCACCTTCACAGTCGGGAAGCTGGAGGCCGATATCGCTGGACGTCAGTTCAACGAAGACCTCCCAAAGCTGACAGATTTTCTCTTAAAGAGAGAACACGAGACTAAGGAACGCCTGGCTGCTTCCATGTCTCTCCAAACAGGGCCAGAGACAATGGCTAGTATCCCTGAGATCCCGGATATGTACATGGTCTTCGCCAAGGCTCACTTGGCTATGGTAACGAAGGACCTGTACAACTTCATCAAGGCCAGAAGTGCCTGTTGGGAGTTCGTGTTTGCTTCCGCTTCCATTAAACACGAACCTAGGAAGCTGATACCTTCTAACATCTGTGGAAAAGACCTCTTCCCGAGTGAAGTGGTCAAGGAGGTTGTAGACAAAGCCGCAGTAGAGAATAGAAAACTCCTTTCCAAATGGGGCTTGTCTTCAAAACGGAAATCTTCAGCTGACGAGGGTCCCCAGCCGAAGAACAAGTCTAAGCGACCTCGCTTGCCCTCTCGACCAAAGCAGCAACAGCTTCCCATGGCCACAGTGCCCCCCAGACGGTAGCACAACCCACCACCACCTTTCAACTGGTGCCCCAAACCCTGGCTTCTCAGTCGCCAGTGTTCACCCCAGTTTACAAATGCAGGCTACAACTTTTAAGCCAAAGTCTCGAGGTTCCTTTCAGGGTTCCTCAAGGTGCCCCTTCAGAGGCAGGGGCAACAGAGGTGGTCGTGGCCAAGGAGGTAAATCCTCCAGTCAGCACTCTAAGTGAGATGCTGCCGGTAGGAGGGAGACTTCTCCATTTTCAAGATCGGTGGACCTTCGATCCTTGGGCCCACAGCCTGATCAAGAAAGGACTGAGATGGGGTTGGAACTCAACCCCACCAAACTTTCCTCAATTCTTCCAACCATCAACCCCAGTTCTGAAAGTATATGTTCAAGAACTATTAGACAAGAGAGTCATAAGGAAAGCAAAGTCCATCAAATTCAAAGGAAGGCTATTCTGTGTTCCGAAGAAGGATTCGGAAAAGCTCAGAGTGATTCTGGACCTATCACCACTCAAGAAGTTCATTGTGAACTTTAAGTTCAGAATGCTGACGCTTCAGCACATAAGGACCCTTCTGCCCAAACGGGCATACATAGTCTCCATAGACATGATGGATGTTTACTGGCATGTGCCAATCAACCGTGAGGTTTCCCACTACCTAGGGTTCAAGCTCCAAAAAAGAAAATACATTTCCAGAGCCATGCCCTTCGGTCTGAACATTGCTCCAAGAATATTCACAAAGCTTGCGAACGCAGTCATTCGACAACTACACCTCATGGGTGTCCAGGTAATGGCCTACCAAAGAAGAATGCATGCAAGCCTCCAGAAAAGTGATTCAATTCCTAGAAAACCATGGGGTTCAAGATCAACCTGAAAAAGTCTTGACTTTCTCCTGCTCAAAAGTTCCAGTGGCTGGGAATTCACTGGAACCTACAGTCACATTGCCTCTTTTTGCCCACAGCAAAGAGGAAGGAGATAGCAAGGTCTGTCAAAAGTCTTCTTCAATCTCGAAGAATATCAAGAAGACAACAGGAGAGAGTGTTGGGGTCTATCCAGTTAGCCTCTTTGACGGACCCACTTTTGAGAGTGCAGTTAAAAAATGCATCAGGAGTCTGGACAAAATACGCTTACAATGATCGAAGAGATCTATGAAGCCCCTTCTCAAATCGTCTGCGATCCATTCTCAAGCCATGGTCGGAAGCAAAGAACCTATGAAACAAGGTACCCTTGCAACCACCTCCACCAGCAGTCACCAATCACACAGATGCCTCGAAGGAAGGTTGGGGAGGTCACACTCATCGTCGGAAGGTGCAGGGAACCTGGTCTCCACTCTTCAAGTCCTTCCACATAAACTTTCTGGAAGCCATGGCAGTTTTTCTATCTCTGAAGAAACTGAGACTTCGCTGCTCAATCCACATCCGCCTGGTTTTAGACAGCGAAGTGATAATGAGATGTATAAATCGACAGGGCTCAAGATCGCCTCAATTAAATAAAATGATGTTGGCCGTCTTTCATCTATCCAAGAGGATGAAGTGGCACTTGACAGCAGTCCACCTCCAAGGATTCTGCAATGTGACAGCGGATGCTCTATCCAAGATCAATCCGATAGAGTCCGAATGGTCCCTAGATGCCGGATCATTCTCCTTCATAATAAACAAAGTCCCAGGACTGCAAGTAGATCTCTTCACAACGAGCGACAACAAGAAACTATCCCGGTATGGTGCCCCGTACGAGGATCCTCTAGCGGAAGCAACGGACGCGATGTCCGTGGATTGGAACAGATGGTCCAGGATTTACCTGTTCCCACCAACCAACCTGTTGTTGAAAGCCCTCGACAAATAGAGATCCTTTCGGGGGAGGGCAGCGATAGTGGCTCACAACTGGCCAGGCAGAGTCTGGTTCCTTCTGATAACAAAACTGCGCCTAAAGCTGTTCCCGTTGCCGGAACCAGTTCTAACTCAGCAAGTGCAGAAATCAACTGTCCACGCTTCATCAGAGAAAACCCAGAACCTTCATCTCAGGATTTTCTCACCCTAGCGGTTAAGAAAAGGTTCGGGATTTCTGCAGACAGTATTAACTTCTTAGAAGAATGTAAGTCAAAGTCTACAAGAAGACAATACGAGTCTTCCTGAAAGAAATGGGTAGCCTTTGTTAAGGCGAAAAAACCGCAAGAGATTTCTACGGACTTCTGTTTGTCCTTCTTCATCCATCTTCACGGACAAGGATTAGCAGCTAATACAATTACTACTTGTAAATCTGCATTGGCTAGGCCGATTTTATACGCCTTCCAGGTGGACTTTTCTCATGAAATCTTCAACAAGATTCCAAAAGCTTGCGCCAAACTTCGACCTGCAGCTCCTCCAAAGCCCATTTCATGGTCTTTGTATAAGGTTCTTCATCTGGCTTCAACTTTGAACAATGAAGATTGCTCGCTGAAAGACTTGACTCAGAAAGGGATATTTCTTTTTGCACTAGCCTCAGGAGCCAGAGTTAGTGAAATAGTGGCCCTCTCGAGGGGTGATGGCCACATTCAATTTACAACGAACGGAGATTTAAATCTTTTTCCGGATTTTCGCCCTTATCTATTTCAAGGATAACGTCGAACCAGAAGTTTCTCCTCTGAAAAGCTGACCTCCCTTAAAGTCTAAAGTTCTATGAAGATAGACCTTTAGGCATTCCACTGGGGAGAGGGATGATTCTTACTTCAGAAGGCAGATTCTCCAGGGACCCCATCTCATAGTGGGTGGCTCGTTCTTGGCGAGAAACGACGGATCCGGGAAGAGATTTAAATCTCCGTTCGTTGTAAACTGAATGTGGCCATCATCCCTCGAGAAAGCCACTATTTCACTAACGCTGGCTCCTGAGGCTAGTGCAAAAAGAAATATCACCTTCTGAGTCAAGTCTTTCAGCGAGCAATCTTCATTATTCAAAGTTGAAGACAGATGAAGAACCTTATCCAAAGACCATGAAATTGGCTTTGGAGGAGCTGCAGGTCGAAGTTGGCGCAGACTTTTGGAATCTTGTTGAAGATTTCATTAGAAAAGTCCACCTGGAAGGCGTATAAAATCGGCCTAGCCAATGCATATTTACAAGTAATAATTGTATTAGCTGCTAATCCTTGTCCGTGAAGATGGATGAAGAAGGACGAACAGAAGTCCGTAGAAATCTCTTGCGATTTCTTCGCCTTAACAAAGGCTACCCATTTCTTTCAGGAAGACTCGTATTGTCTTCTTGTAGACTTTGACTTATATTCTTCTAAGATGTTAATACTGTCTGCAGAAATCCCGAACCTTTTATTAACTGCTAGGGTGAGAAAATCCTGAGATGAAGGTTCTGGGTTTTCTCTGATGAAGCGTAGACAGTCGATTTCTGCACTTGCTGAGTTAGAACTGGTTCCGGCAACGGGATCAGCTTCAAGCATAGTTCTGTTATCAGAGGGAACCAGACATTGCCTGGCCACTTGTGGGACACTATCGCTGCCCTCCCCCGAAAGGATCTCAATTTGTCGAGGGCTTTCAACAACAGGTTGGTTGGTGGGAACAGGTAAATCCTGGACCATCTGTTCCAATCCACGGACATCGCGTCCGTTGCTTCCGCTAGAGGATTATTGTACGGGGCAACATACCGGGATAGTTTCTTGTTGTCGCTCGTTGCGAAAAGATCTACTTGCAGTTCTGGGACTTTGTAAAATATGAAGGAGAATGATCCTGCGTCTAGGGACCATTCGGACTCTATCGGATTGATCCTGGATAGAGCATCCGCTGTCACATTGCGGAATCCTTGGAGGTGGACTGCTGTCAAGTGCCACTTCATCCTCTTGGATAGATGAAAGACGGCCAACATTACTTTATTTAATTGAGGCGATCTTGAACCCTGTCGATTTATACATCTCATTATCACTTCGCTGTCTAAAAACAGGCGAATGAGGATTGAGCAGCGAAGTCTCAGTTTCTTCAGAGATAGAAAAACTGCCATGGCTTCCAGAAAGTTTATGTGGAAGGACTTGAAGAGTGGAAACCAGGTTCCCTGCACCTTCCGACGATGAGTGTGACCTCCCCAACCTTCCTTCGAGGCATCTGTGTGAACGGTGACTGCTGGTGGAGGTGGTTGCAAGGGTACCTTTCTTTTTAGGTTCTTTGCTTCCGACCATGGCTTGAGAATGGATCGCAGACGATTTTGGAATGGTCTTCGTAGATATCTTCGATCGTTGTAAGCGTATTTTGTCCAGACTCCTTATGCTTCTTTTAACTGCACTCTCAAAAGTGGGTCCGTCAAAGAGGCTAACTGGAGAGACCCCAACACTCTCTCCTGTTGTCTTCTTGATATTCTTCGAGATTGAAGAAGACTTTTGACAGACCTTGCTATCTCCTTCCTCTTTGCTGTGGGTAAAGAGAGGCAATGTGACTGTAGGTTCCAGTGAACTCCCAGCCACTGGAACTTTTGAGCAGGAGAAAGTCAAGACTTTTTCAGGTTGCTCTTGAACCCTAGGTTTTCTAGGAATTGAATTACTTTTCTGGAGGCTTGCATGCATTCTTCTTTGGTAGGCCATCACCTGGAAACCCATGAGGTGTAGTTGTCGAATGACTGCGTTCGCAAGCTTTGTGAATATTCTTGGAGCAATGTTCAGACCGAAGGGCATGGCTCTGAAAACGTATTTTCTTTTCTGGAGCTTGAACCCTAGGTAGTGGGAAACCTGACGGTTGATTGGCACATGCTAGTAAGCATCCGTCATGTCTATGGAGACTGTGCATGCCCGTTTGGGCAGAAAGGTCCTTATGCGCTGAAGCGTCAGCATTCTGAACTTAAAGTTCACAATGAACTTGTTGAGTGGTGATAAGTCCAGAATCACTCTGAGCTTTTCCGAATCCTTCTTTGAAACACAGAATAGCCTTCCTTTGAATTTGATGGACTTTGCTTTCCTTATGACTCTCTTTTCTAATAGTTCTTGAACATATTCATCTAGAACTGGGGTTGATGGTTGGAAGAATTGAGGAAAGCTTAGTGGGGTTGAGTTCCAACCCCAGCCCAGTCCTTTCTTGATCAGGCTGTGGGCCCAAGGATCGAAAGTCCACCGATCCTGAAAATGGAGAAGTCTCCCTCCTAACGGCAGCATCTCACTTAGAGTGCTGACTGGAGGATTTACCTCCTTGGCCACGACCACCTCTGTTGCCCCTGCCTCTGAAGGGGTGCCTTGAGGAACCCCGAAAGGAACCTTGAGACCTTGGCTTAAACGTAGTTTCCTGCCTTTCGTAAACTGGGGTGAACACTGGCGACTGAGAAGCCAGAGTTTGGGGCACCAGTTGAAAGGTGATGGTGGGTTGTGCTACCCTCTGGGGCACCGTGGCCATGGGAAGCTGTTGCTGCTTTGGTCGAGAGGGCAAGCGAGGTCGTTTAGACTTGTTCTTCGGCTGGGGACCCTCGTCAGCTGAAAATTTCCGTTTTGAAGACAAGCCCCATTTGGAAGGATATTTCTATTCTCCGAGGCGGCTTTGTCTACAACCTTCTTGATCACTTCACTCGGGAAGAGGTCTTTTCCCCAGATGTTAGAAGCTATCAGCTTCCTAGGTTCGTGTTTAACAGAAGCGGAAGCAAACACGAACTCCCTACAGGCCTTTCTGGCCTTGATGAAGTTGTACAGGTCCTTCGTTACCATAGCCAAGTGAGCCTTGGCGAAGATCTTGTACATATCCGGGGTCTCAGGGATACTAGCCATTGTCTCTATCCCTGTTTGGAGAGACATGAAAGGCGCCAGGCGTTCCTTAGTCTCGTGTTCTCTCTTTAAGAGAAAATATGTCAGCTTTGGGAAGTCTTCGTTGAACTGACGTCCAGCGATATCGGCCTCCAGCTTCCCGACTGTGAAGGTGACGTGAACATCATTCCAGTCCGTTTCGTCTGATGGGAAAGCAAGGGAGAAAGGCTTTCCTTTTTTCTAATGTGAGGCAAGGCTTTCCTACCTCCAAGGCCTTCAGAGCTGCTTTAAACCCTTTATCCATAAAGGGAAAAGCGCGTTGGGGGTCAGCAACAAATGATGGGTTTTTTTGGCTAAGAGCCGGAACCTTCGAACTAGTGAAAGCCCTCTCTTTTAAAGTTTTAGAAAATAAGTCTTGTGCCTTAGCAAGCTCAAGGACAATTGTCTCCTTGGGCTCCGTGTCTTCCTTAGACGCCGATTCATTTTTAAGGTGGACGTAACAGTCCGGATTTCCTCCACTGGTACCGTGCCCAGTTTCTCCGAGAGGAAATGTTGCCGGCTGACATAGGCTTATGCTCTGCGTACCTCCAAGGGTTAACGTCAGAGAAAACGGGAAGGTCCTTCACGTTCAGCTTCTTCGGGGTCAAACGTGAAGACACCAACTGCTCAATCTCCGTCCGAAAAGTGGCTTCCTTCTCGGTTGACCTCTTCTGTAGGTCTTGCGCCATGGAGATCAAGGAATGAAGAGTGCTCGTGATTGGATCGAGCTGAGGTGGTTGAGATGAAGTTGATGGTGCCGGATCGGCTGCTACAGCTGAAGAAACCGAAGTTACTTCTGCCATCTCAATATTCTCTTCAGGGGGGGCAACTGCCTCCTGATTCAACTCTTCCACGAGGAGATTCTTCTCCGTCTCCTCGGAGACGACAGACATGTTGTCGTCCCAATGGATACCCTATAATGTATCTGCAACGTTAAGTTCCTGGGTCTGCTGGACCTGAACTTGAACCAAGGGGATCTCAGGTTTTGTCTGGGGAATGATAGCATCATCATGAGCTCTGGGAAAGAGACAGTCCCCCATCCTAGCATTAGGAAAGTATGGGCCCGAAGCATTCTTTTGAAAGCCCCTGACCCCTTTATGCAGCGTGTCCCTAGCTTCATCCCTAGACTCTAGAGTCTTTTGGTCAGTGAATTAAATGCCTGAGTTTGTTATGTAGTGGACTATTTTTGTCAGTTTTGAAAGTTGATCCTGTTAGCAATTGAGAGGAGGTGAGCTTAGATCCTAATGAAACTCAACGTATGATTGTAAGTAGGTCAAGAACTGTGGCTCCTCAACATCCGGATATCAGCATTGATGATGTTTTCTGTAACTTTGTATGAGTTTTAAATTTTTAGGTGTGATTCTTGAAAGCAAATTTACTTTTGATAAACACATTGGGCCTGTGTTTTCTTCAATTGCTCAAAATATTGCCTCATTGAGAAAGTCTTTCAATATTTTTGGTTATCAATCTATTATGAAGAAGTGTTTTAATTCTTTCATTTTACCTTGTTTCGAGTATTGTTCTCCTGTCTAGTCTTCAGCTGCTGATTCTCATCTTAATTAGTTGGACAAGAACTTGCGGTCTATTAAATTTCGTATTCCTGATCTAGATATTAATCTCTAACATCATTGTACAATTAGTTCATTATGCCTGTTTCATAAGATTTTTTTATAATTCTGACCATCCTTTACATTCAGATCTTCCCGGAGAGTTCCATCCTGTTCGTAATACTAGTTATGCAGTTAATTCTAATAGTCCATCATGAGGCTCTAGAAGTTTTATTCCAGCTATGATCAAATTGTGGAATGATCTTCCTAATTGGGTAGTTGAATCAGTAGAACTTGAAAAGTTCAAACTCGCAGCAAAGGTTTTTATGTTGAATAGGCTTGCATAAGTCTTTTTATAGTTTTTATATCAAATATCTGTTTTAATGTTGTTAATGTTTTTAAAATATTTTATTACAGTTTTCATTACTTCTTATATCGTTTATTTATTTCCTTATTTCCTTTCCTCTTTGGGCTATTTTTCTCTGTTGGACCCCTTGTGCTTATAGCATCTTCAACCAGAGTTGTGGAATAGCTAGTTATAATGAAAATATTGATAATAATAATAATAATAATAATGATAATAATAATAATAATAATGATTATTATAATAATAGTAAAAGTGAGAGTCTGGTCCACATAGGGGCCCCAAGGATAGTCTGCATCGCATTGTTTTCGATAACTTCAAGCATCTCCTGTGAGAGTGATAGAGAGGTTAGTACAGGGGCAGCGTACTCCATAAGGGAGCGCACAGCCTCAACATAAAATTATCTAGGAATTCTATGAGAGGCACCCTTACCGAGGGAGGTAATTCTACTGAGGACTGAGGTAGGTAGTAGGTTAGCCAGGGCACCAGCCACCCATTGAGATACTACCGCTAGTGAGTTATGGGGTCCTTTGACTGGCCAGACAGTACTACATTGGATCCTTCTCTCTGGTTACGTGAACCTTCCCTTTACCTACTCAAACACCGAATAGTCTGGCCTATTCTTTACAGATTCCTCTCCGTCCTCTTATACCTAACAATTCTTCTTCGCCCAAGGGTACCTACTGCGCTGTAATGGGTCAGTGGCTACTTTTCTCTTGGTAATGGTAGATGAGACTTTTTAGCTATGGTAAGCGGCTCTTTTAGGAGAAGAACACTCCAAAATCAAACCATTGTTCTCTTATCTTGGGTAGTACCATGGTCATCCACTGTCTTGGGTTAGAGTTCTCTTGCTTGAGGATATACTTGGCCACACTGTTCTATCTAATTTCTCTTCCTCGTGTTTTGTTAAAGATTTTATAGTTTATATATAAAATATTTATTCTAATGTTACTGTTATTAAAATGTTTTATTTTTCCATGTTTCCTTTCCTCACTGGGCTAATTTCCCTGTTGGGGCCCCTGGGCTTATAGCATATTGCTTTTCCAACTAGGGTTGTAGCTTAGCAAGTAATAATAATAATGATAATAATAATAATAATAATAAAGATAATAATAATAATAATAATAGTAATGTTGACACCTAGATAGATAAAATTGTTTAAGCACTCAATAGGTGAGCCTAGTAAACGGAGTGGAGGAATTGGTAGAGAGTGCTTTATAGCAATGTCTTTAGTTATATTGGAGTTGATTTTAAATCCTAATTCCTTTACTTTAGCTGTGATGATGACTATGACTAATTGCATTTTACGATTTTTTTTAACAGAGTGGGTGGCAACAATACACACATCATCTGCACAAATGAAAATTTGACCATCCTCAGGGTACTCCTCATCAAGAAGAATTTCCATCAGAACATTGAACAGAAACGAACTGAGAATGCCACCTTGGAGAGTGCCATTCTCTAGAGGTAGGAATGGAGAGGAGGCGCTTTGAAAGGAAAACCTGGCTATTCTATTTTTGCCCAGGAAAGGAGGTGGCCCATAACTCCTTTCAAGGCTAGGGCCATGAGCATTGCCTCAGGACTGGCCAGTTTATAGGCCTTTTCAAGGTCAAGGAAGACTACAAGGGAGGTTTTCTAGTCTATCATTGCCATAACATCTGAGATGCATATCTTCTGTGGTGAAGGGGCCGACTTTCCATTGGAGTCTTTTGAGAACCATTTGCTCAGCCCCTTTTTCATTGCAGATGAGGAGAGCAAGGGCCTTGTAAGAATTTGGTTCATCTGCTTTGGGAATTGGGTCAGTATCTTGTTTGTTCCACAGAGGTGGACGAATCCTTTGAGTGTGGGTGAGATTGATAATGTGGAGGTATACTTGAGAGGCAGGTACACCGAGGTGTTTTAGCATGGAGTATGTTGTCAGCTCCTGGTGTAGTGTTTCTGTATTTATCAAGTGCTGAGTTAAGCTCTTCAAGGGTGTAGGAGATTTCTGTTCATGCAGAGGTGTTGCAAACAGCTTGTATAGCAGTGTTTCGGATTGGCCGAAGGATTTCCGGCCTGATTCTCGTTTCTCTTCTCTACAGAGATTTGAGGACTTGGTTCTTTCTGCAAAAAGTGCTGCAATCCTGTTTGCTTCTGCCTGAGGGGTAGGGTGAATCAGTACGCTTTTAGGTTTGTATGTCCCTGAAAATTTCCTAAACCAGGCTCATATGTCCTTGAAGGATGTGTGGTTTGAAATTTCTCGACACCACAGAAACCATTTTTCCTACTTGACCTCTTTGGCTACCTCAATTGAGTGGGCAACGAATTCCCGCAGGAGCTGATGTAAAGCATCTGTCCTGTGGTGCCTTTATCTGGAGGCAATAGTACCAGGTATCCTTGTGGTTTATATTGATGTGTTGTCCATTTTTCGGCATTGAGGTATTGGCAGTAGTGCTAAGCTGCTACGTGAATTTGTGAAGAATGGGGATAGAGTCCACAGGTAGGTGTAATGTGGGCAAGAGAGATTTGGACGATCAAGGTTTCAATGTTACCACAAGGGACAGGTGGAAGCCTGAGGTAAGATATGGTGTTGTTAGTGTAAGGTGTTTTGTAAACAGTGTAATTCTTGAAAAAAAAAAGGATCCGTTTCACTTTAGGGTTTCTGTATGAGGTTGAAGAAGAGCAAATTTGTTGCGAATGCTGTGTATGTTTCACTGGATAATTTTCAGATTTCTGCTGCGCTCAAAGGTTAGGAGTTCCAGTTCTGAGTCAGATTTGCTTTGCGAGCTCTACATGATTGCTTGTTAATGAGGAGATTATATCTTGGAGTTTGACTATTAATGCCGTAATAGGTTTGTGGTGGGCATCCCCACAGATGTCTGTAATCTGAGTTAGGAGGATTCCCATAGTCAGAGTGTCAAGGACTCATGTGGAGACATGACTATGGTTGCGACTGCTAGGAGGAGCTACACTATTTGTGGGCTCATCCATTTGAAAAAGAGGAGCCGAGAGCCAACTTGCTGTTGAAGAAGATGGGATGCAAAGGAATTGTCCTGAGGTTATTCAAGGGGGAATGCCAAAGGTGGGGAGGCCTATGTAGGTGTGACCTGAGGGGTGGGGGTGGGTTATGACTGTGAAGAATACTGCGATACGGGAGAGTTATGAACTGAAACAGGCCCTATATTAGGGAAATGAGCAATGGATTCAAAATCTGGGGGAGTATTTCGTTGTCCCTGAGGAGGAGGATCAGTTGAGGGCTTACTATTCTCATGTGAAATTACGTCCACATACAAATGGCACACTTAAATGCACCTATTTCTCCGGTAAGTGTGGTTTACGAAGGACGTGTGGAGAAGGGTGTGGCTGTTTTGTTACTGGTTATGGGCCTATGTTGAGGTTGCTGGGCAAGGCTGTAATGAGGGGGTCTATCAAAGAGACCTTTGTTGCAGAGAGTTTGAATACGTGTAGGGCAACGCCTCATCTGTGCAAGATGAGGCTTCTTGCAATTAATGCAATGGGAATTATGAGATTCTCCTTTCTTAAATTTTTCTAAACATTAGTCAGTCTCATGGTGCCCTGCACAGATGCCGCACCTGGTTCTGGACCTGCACTCATTCCAATGCTGACTAAATATTTGGCAATCTAAACACCTGACGGGAGGGGGAATATAATCTTTTACATAGTACTTCCCTCATACGCCTGGATCCAGCTACTTCGGTGTGAAGGGACCTGTGTACTTTACTATTTAACTATGGTGGTTGGCCGTTCACCTCTTATCTGGTGTTCATCGTTGCTGCAGTTCCTAAAAAAAATGATCTGTTCAACATCATAAGCAACGGGGTATCTGTAAACCATTATGATTCTTGTTCTCTCTCCTGAATAAAGTTTGGTGAACCTTGGGTCATCTCTATAAGGGCAGTAGGGGTTGCTATGGGCCTTTCCTTGGCTTTCACTGCCTATAAATCTGAGAAAGGATTGACTTACTTCTAACTGGTGGGTTGCGGCATGGCCCGGGGAACTTCCTGGGGATGTCTCACCTGTTATATTCCTTACCCTCTTCCCTGCTATTTGGACAAGATCACTCTCTGATTCATCAGTAATATTGAGGTTGTAATTCTCATCCACTGTGGCACTAGTATCACTTACTCTGCCTGGTTACTGACCACGGCTCCTGTATCACCGTGACACTCCAAAGAGTGTATCCTCTGTATTTTGTTTGTTCATTTAGGGGGGTAAAAAAAATCTCTCTTTTCTTTGAACACCCATCTGGGGAGGGGATCCCAGGAAGGGACCCCCATCCCCTCTGGGCTAGGACGAGATCACTTTCTGATTCATCAGTAATATTGAGGTTGTAATTCTCATCCTCTGTGGCACTAGTATCACCGACTCTGCTTGGTTACTAACCTTGGCTCCTGTATCACCGTGACACACCAAAGAGTGTATCCTCTGTATTTTATCTGTTCATCTAGAGGGGTAAAAGGATTCTCTCTTCTCTTTGAACACCCATCTGGGGAGGGGATCCCAGGAAGGAACCCCCATCCCCTCTGGGCTAGGAGCGGGGTCCACGTCTGCCATTTGCCAGCCCCAGACGGTAGGCAAACATACAGCAGGACCTAAATAGAAGCATGCAATAGTTCACTAATTTCCACAGTAAATGAAACTTTATTTCAGTGTCTAGAGTTTATTCACGAGAAAACACGTTTACTGGAGCTCTTCCACTAATCCAGGCAGGTTTGCCTGAGGGGTAATTTCTACTAATCCGGGAAGGGTTCACTGGCGCGGTCACTACCACTAATCTGGGCAAGTTAACAAGGTGTCCTCTGTGCCGGATAAGCCATTATCCCAGGCAAGAGAGACTTATGGCCATCTGTGACAGGTAAGCCGATCCTTTGGCCTGGCAGATGGTAGGAATTGCCACAACAGACTCCAGTTGCAGTTCAATTCTACCTGTTTCCAGCTCAACAATTATTCTGATACATGACTAATTTCCTGATTGTTACAACTTCCCCTAAGGCATTTTCTCACAGCAGTTAAGAAACAGCATATTCGATTTTAAGTGTTTTCTCCAAACAAAGTAAGGAAAACTATTGTATATCGAATATAAATTGATCTGTTCTTTGCTGAAAACACTACTAGTGATGATTTTTTCCAGAAGTTAACTGGGTTTCATTCTTGTTTGCCATTTATAACTAGTGAAATGAAGGAGATATTTACTGTAAAAATGTATAACCTTTTCTTGATTATAATTGGGGAAAAACTTGATGTACCTAAAATATCAATAATTATATAACTTACTGAATAAGGCAATGTGAAAAGTACCTCGTCTTCAGAGAGATTGATACAAAATACTGAAATTTTCAAACAGAGAAACAATTAGCAGTTAAACCTATCAATATGATTTTTTTATTGTTGAAAGTGGTATTCATTGTAACATTATGTCATATACATATTCAACGTCAGGATGAGGCATCTGTAGTTGCAACATGTCCCGTAGACAAATGATCAAAGGATTCATTTGTAGTAGCAACATGTCCCATAGACAAATGGTCATGTACCTGGCATAGTTTGTAAGATCATAAGCAAATATCAAAGGCAGGATCTATTTCAGGCATGTCTTATGATGTTTCCAGTCTCCTGTCGTACTTGCTTTAACGAAAAAAGGCAAAAGTTCAAATAATGAAATTTAGGATTCTTAGAACTAAGCCATTGGTGCACGAGATGACTTTGTACTTGATATAGGCTGCCCGTATCTTTGAAGTGTTGGGATTCCAGATGATCTTTAAATGCATCAGGATAAATATCACTCTGAACTGCTTAAATGCTTTTGTGGATTTTCAGATACCAAGGATTCAAATGCTAACCATTTAATTCTCCAAAGAGCTTCATACGCCATTAAGCTCTTTTATGGTGGTGGACTGTGAGAACAACAAAAGTCGATGTAGCTGTCATTACTTCAGACCCAATTAGCAAATCCTTTAAGCAAGTATATCCAAAATGGTGGCCAAGAATGCCAAGAAAGTTGCAGCTTTTGTGTAATGCTCCCATATGTAGAATCATGTGCAGATATTCATCTGGGTATAACATGAGTATTTGCTTTGCTTTGCTTTGCAATAGAAGGTTTGATCCAAGACCACCATATTCACACTGCATTGCTTTTTGCTGATCAGCCATTGTCAGAGAATGCTGAAGGATTGGATGAACTTTTTTCATATCTGATGGACCTGCATCAATTGTTTGACAGAACCTCACAGTGCGTAGAGCAGCTATATCAGATTCTTTTTTAAAGTGTCAACATTGAATAGATTCTATCTAGTAAGTTCTACAAAGTATAGAATAAGTTTTGAAAATTACAGTAGACTTAGAAACATAAGTATGCAAATATATAGGACTGCAAATTATACAGTAGCATACAATAAAAACTAAAATATGAAACAGGTTGTAATAGAACCATAACTCCTTATAAAATATATAACAAATATTCAATACCAGTAAGTTTTTGGTGTTGATGATTTCCCACAGAAATTTCCAGAATCTAGCGGTAAGCTAAGCAAGACTCACCCCATATTCAGCTTGTGAGGTTAATTAAAAACGTGTATATCAAATCCTTGTCTGATGTCAACATTCATCAATCCAGAACCATGTCCTTAGCTTTGAGAGAAAGGTGCAAAACTTCTAACAAGGTTATTTGTTGCTGTTACTTACTGCTCATCAATGTCACCAGATTAATCTACAAGTGTGAACTGTATTGTATCAGGATGAAATTTTTACAGCAGTGTGTGTTACTGCCACTGAGAGTTTCTTTATGGAGATCATTATTGTCTCAAAAGAAAGATGTGAACATATGTGGAAGAAATATTACTGGACAATATTACCTCACCTTTCTCTTTTGTACCTGTTCTGTGACAAAGAAGATTCAAATTAAAGCAACTCATTGTAAGAAATTGCGTCTGAATCCGAAATGGTGACAACCTGTAAGCTTTCTGTAATGTTTTTATGGCCACACCAAGAGAGACATGTTTGATTGTTTTAACTCTCCTTTCAGAAGTGATCGTAACCACTCCCCCCTACCTTCCCCTTCATTGATGTTCCTTATTGTTTTAAGAATCATCCCACCAAATCTGCGTCTTCGGCACACGCCGCCTCAATGAAGCTACCTCCCTTCGCAAACAGAGAAGTGTTCGCCTGGTTCCAGTGTGCTGAAATCCAGTTTCGCATTAAGGGCAGGACTCGATCAAGCACCAAAGCAGATTACGTTTTTGTGGCAATCAACTGAGGACACTTTCCCAAAAACCTCCAATTAGCTGTGCAAGCATGGGGATACCCCCATAATGTACGAAGACCTTAAATCTTGCCTTTTGGAGCAGTACTCACCATCACCAGCCGCCTACATCCAAAACATTTTCTGCTCTTTCAACAACCATTGGGAGACCAAAAGGCTTTGCTCGCCCTCAAGGAAATGACCAATATCACTCGCCTGCAACCTGGTGCAGACGGCTCTCCTTGTGAAGTGAATTTACTTTAGGTCTTTTGGGTACAGCAGCTACCCGAACCTGTAGGTGCTGCCATCCCCGATGTCAATATTTAACCCATGAAGGACCTTCCACCAATTTCAAGACATACCTCAATGCCTCCACTCCTGACGAAGTGGACAACTATTCAATATCGATCAAAGAAGACGTGAATCCAGTAGGACACAGACGCCCACCCCGTGATTTGCTGGAGATGTGACAAAACCACCCACCACCTACATATAACACTCTTTACTTATTCCCCAACCGCCAACCTCTCCAGCCACTTACTGACGCCCATCGGCTGCAGTTATGCTACAACTACTCCAAATTTGTGGCTGATACGAAGAAATGGCTGAATAATTCTTAGTAGCCCAAAAATGTGTAAATTACTTGCCGTGGTAGCCTCCCCTGTCACTAATCTTTCCACTTTACATGACGCAGGTAAGGGCGTGGGATTTTTGCTAGACAAGGGTGCCTGCTGGTGTCTTCTGCGAAGGATACTTTCCAGGAAACAACGTAGTCTGTCTAAGTTTTCCGCCATCAACCTGGTAGCTGCCAACGGATCTGCAATACCCACCCATGGTTATGAAAGCCTCACATTATTGTTTGGAAGCACCAAATATATTTGGAAGTTTCTTGTTGCTGACGTCAAATTGCCAATCCTCAATGCGTATTTCCTCTCACACTTCCACCTCCTGATCGATATTGCTCACTGACAGTTAATGAATGCGGATTCGTACTCCTCAACACCTCTCCAACTCTGACCCTCTGACCTCGCTCTTCACATCAGCATACCAACAGATACATAAGCCCACCTCCTCTCATTGTACCCAGAAGTCTTTCGTCCGAAACTTCGTTAAATGCCCACTGTTCCCATGAAACGTGATATTCATCACCCTATTAAGATGACGGGGCCCACGGCATTCGCCGTATTCAGACATCTAGCACCGGATCGTTTCGCAGTCACTAAAGAAACATCCGCGGAAATGAAGGAATGGGACTTTGCCAAAAGGCCTCAAGCACATAGTCATCACCCTTACACCTCATTCTGAAAGAAGATGGCTCTTTAATTCCATGTGGTGATTACAGGCGACTGAACATGTTGACAGAACCGGATCACTACACCCTTCCAAATATCGCGAATGTGAACTCCTGCTTGCTCAGAGGGAAGGTTTTCTCCATGCTCTACCTCCTGAAGGGATATTATCAGGTACCCATGAACCCAGAGGACGTCCCAAAGACAGCCATCACCACCCCCTTTGGTACATACAACTTCAATCACTCCTGTTTTGGCCTTTGTAGTGCTAGGGCCATTTTCAACGTCTCATGGACGGTATCTTAGGGGACCTTCCCTTCTGTGTAACTTACGTGGATGGCATACTTATGTTCTCTTCCTCTGTCACCTATGTATCATGCTCGACCGCCTACAACAGAACAGCCTTGTAGTCTGGTACGACAAGTGTACTTTTGGAGACAATGAAGTATCGTTCTTAGGGCACCACATCACTCCTAAAGGTAGCAGCAGTTCAGAGCCTCCCCACCTCCTCGACCATCAAAGCACTGCAAAAAATATTGGGCGTGATCAACTATTATCATCGTTTCCTACCAGCCATCGCTACCACTCTTCCGTCAAGGGCAAGCCAAAAGACTTGAAGTGGGGTCCCCTTCAAGAGGCGGCCTTCTGCAGCACAAAGAATGCCCTATAAATCGCTGATGCTCTGACTTTTCCAGTGCCGCATGCACCTCTCCTTCTCTCCACTGATGCCAGTAACATTGCTATTGGGATACTCCTCGAGAAAGTGGTCTACAGCTCAACCGGCCCATTGGCCATCTTCAGTAGAAAGCTGTCCAAGGCAGAATCCAGCTACTCTACCTTCAACTGTGAATTGCTGGTGGTGCACTTGGCTGTCAGTCACTTTCAACACTTTTTAGAAGGTACGCCATTCATCATTTGCACAGACTACATGCCTCTGGTGCATGTCTTCACTTGCCAGTCCGACGCCAGGTACACCCGTCAACGCCGAAATCTCTCTGCCATGCTGAATACAATTTGTAATCTTCAGCATGTCCCTGGGAAAATGAATCCCGTTGTCGACGGCCTGACAAGGAACATACTGGCTGCCATTCACCTGAGATTGGATTACAATGCCTTGACAGAAGCCCAACAAAAAATCCAGATTACCAAGCATGCAGAACATCCTGCAAATCTCTTCGTTGGGAGGACGTCCCCCTTAACGACTCGAACGCCACCCTCCTCTTTGAGGTCAATACTGGTAGACCTATATCCTGGATACCTTGTTTGATTTCATTCATGGCCTTTCACATCCCTTGCACCGTTCTATTGCACAACTACTTTAGACAAAGATCATTTGGCATGGCATTACTAAGTATGCTAAGGATTAGGTCCACGCCTGTACTTCATGCCAAACCTCAAAAGTACATCGATACACAGATTTAGGAGTGAGAACCTTTCCTCAACCTAAGTGGCTCTTTGCCCACATTCATGTCGATGTTGTTGATCCCCTACCCATATCACAAGGACATCGTTGCCTGTTTACCGTCATCGACTACTCCACTCATTAGCCGGAAGCCATTCCCATGAAAACTGTAAAGTACGCCTCGCGTACATCTGCCTTACTTTCAGGATGGATAGCGAAATTTTGTATCCCTGAGCATATTACTTCCAACAGGAGCACCACTTTCACTTCTTAATTGTGGACATGATCAGTGAATGACCTGGGTATCACCTTTCATCAGACAACCACATACAACCCTGTTAGCAACGGTATGGTTGAACGTTTTCACCGTACCCTCAAAGCAGTTTTGATGTTCCACTGCAATGACTCCAACTGGCTTACCCAACTTCCCTGGGTCCTCCTGAGACCAAGGACCTCTCCTAAAGATGCCTTGGATATTCTGGCAGCTGAAATGGTGTAAGGTGACCCATTGGTCGTCCCTGCTGAATTTGTTTTTGGTCTGCAGCTTCGTCCAACAATCTCCAGTGCCTACGTCACGTTGTGGGAAAATTTACTTCATATAACCAGATTTACAAGCCCCCAGCTATACAACACTTGCCGACAGATCTGCACTCAGCAACGCACTTTTCCCTGCACAACGGTTTTAGCAAGCCACCGTTAATGCCCCTTTACATGGGCCCTTTCCTCTTGATCTGTTGTATGCCAAAAACATTCCTCTTCAACTTACATGGCAAAGAAGACTGGGTGTCCATTGATCACCTAAAACCTGCATATCTCATGCCAGATGACTTACCTACAGTATGCCTCTCAAGAGCAGGGTACCCTATTTCACGTGTGTCCTTTTTTAGAGGTAGAGCCATGTACTGCAAGTGTATCACACACGCTCGTACACTGTAATGATATTTTTATTTTTTTGTATATTGTCATTATCACTCTCCCCTCGCACTGATAACCTGTTTATGCCAGTATTTCCTTGCATTATTGTCTTTGAATTTTTGTGCCGTTCTTGACTGAAACAGGTTGTATGCATACTCATGCTCTGTCCATATATAGTTGGTTGCTTTCGACTTATCTATCAGTCACCTCTTAATGGCTTGCTCGCACAAGACCCTGTCCAACAGTCATCGCTTTTCTCTATAAATTAGGTTCCACCACCTCCATTTCAACCCCACCAAATTCATATGGAGACACCATTCAAACAAGGAAGCTGTAAACTTGTTCTGACAAGTGAGGCTTATCTAGTGTCCCATCAAGTGAAATAAAGAAATTTTTTATTAGAGTTTTCCGCTTCTTTAGTTCTTTTCCAAGGTGCTTTACGACATGGTAGAGATCTGCCTTGGCAATAGGACTATGGGTTGTTATGTTTTCCTTTTCAGAATGCTCTGCGTCAAAGTCAGGCCTTATTGTATCAGCAAGTCGTAAACCTGCTTCAACAATTTGCTCTAAGAATTTCCAGTAAAAAAAGTTCTGATTCATTCCTTTTTGCCAGGTTGACAAAATGAAAGTTGTTCTCCTAACGTTTAAGGCAAAAGGCTCTCAAGTTTGTATGATTTATAACCTGGAGCTTCTTTTCTATGTGCTGCTAGGTAGGTATTGTTTTGTGCCAGCTAACCACATCTCTTTTGACCTTTAGTACAACTGAGATGCTTTGCCTTTAGTGCTTCACATTTTTAAGAGTATCTATTGATCTCTTATTTGTGTACGAAACATAGCAACTATGATAGTAGTATACATCAAAGGCCATTGTATCACTGTCAAAAAGTTCCTGCATTAAGCAATCATCTCATAATCTTACAGCCTGGAGGATATTCTATCACCAGCTTCAAAAGTCATGCACTGAACTGGGAGACGCATACTTAATCACCATTCTTATGTTAAAAGCATTATGCCACCCGTCAATTGTACTGTTTACATTATATTTGTTCTGATAAAGAAGTAAGAAGCTCATTGAATAAAACATATGCGTAATCAGAAGGAACAAATGCCAATGCTTGAAATTGCTTTATGATGAACGCATTACTGGTTTCAGTATACCAGTATTGTGAATACAAGGGCTGGACTTTGCACCACAGACATTGACCAAAATGGGATAAACAATGGCCTTTACAAATGTCTTCCTTTTACTGTTAACAGTGGTTCTTAGGAAATCATCGTGGATTGAGGTTGGATTGAAATTGTGGTCCTTCCAAAAAATTTAAATGAAGTTGTAAGGTTACTCATCCTTTTTGCTAGTTAATGTTTTGTTATTTGTAATTAAGGCATGAATATTATACAACTGCTTCCCTAAAAGAAGAGAATCAAACGTCCCATCGCAAAGCCATGTCAAATAGGTTTCTAACATGCTGTTAGAAGATGCCGCCTACTGAACGTGCCTCTTCGGCACACGCTGCCTCAATGAAACTTCCGCCTTTTGCCAGTGGAGAGTCATTCTCCTGGTTCCAGCATGCTGAAGTCCAGTTTCACATCGAGGGCATTACTCAGTCAAACACCAAAGCAGATTACATTCTCGTGGTGGTCCCTGAGGAAACTTTCCTGGAAATCTTTGCGAGCAAGGGGACATCCCAATAGGGTATGACGTCCTCAATATTATCTCCTGAAGCAGTACTCTCCATCTCCAGCCACCTGTGTAGTCAAAATTTTTCAGCTCTCTCAATACTCACAAATGGTGTTGCTCCCCATCAGGAAAATGACCAATATAGCTCACCTGCAACCTGCCGCAGATGATTCTCATCATGAGGTGAAACCTACTCCGTGCACTTCGACGCTTACCTGAACCTGTACTCGCTGCCATACCTGATATTAATACTTTGCCCTTGAAGGACCTGATGAACAAAGTCGATGCCCGTATAGACAGCTGCTTCATCATCTTCAAGATCTACATTAACGCCTCCACTCTAGACAAAGAGGAAAACTAATCAACATTGACCGAAGCTAATGTGAATGTAGTAGGACACAGATGGCTACCCTGTGATGCGCTGGATCAGCGACAAAACCGCCCACCACCCATCATTTGCTCATGTCCCAACCAACGACATCAACAGCCTCATACTGATGCCCATATGCTGCAGTTATGCTACTACCACTTCAGATTCTAAGCTGTTGCTAAGAAATGTTCGAACATTGTCAGAGGCCAAAAAACATGTAATTAGGGCATTGCTTGTGGTGGTGGCCTCCCCTGTCAGTAATTTTTTCTTTTTATAAGATGCGGGTACGGGCGTGCGATTTTTGGTAGACGCGAGTGCATGCCCTTGCCATCTGTCAAGGCCACTCACTAGGACACAACATAGTTTATCTATATCTGCTGGCGTGTGCCTACTAGCTTCCAGTGAATGGGCGATCGCCCCACTCCCTGGATATGAATACCTCACATTATCATTTGGAAGCTTCAAGTATCACTGAAAGTTTCTCGATGTTGACGACACATTGCCAATCGTCAGCAGGGATTTACTCTCACAATGTTACATCCTGGTTGATATCACTAACCGAAAGCTAGTTCACTCGTCCACATCTCATTAACTGACCCCTCTGACCATACTCTCCACATCTGCGCAGCCATTGATGCCTACCCCAACCTCTTCAGGTCATACGAGGAAGTCTTCCGCTCAGAAATTTGCCAAATGCCAATGGATGCTGTCAGGCACAATATCTATCCCCTTATTAAGACAACGGGGCTCCCAGTATTCACCAGATTTTTCCCTCTGGCGCCAGATCATTTGGCAGCTGCCAAACAAATG
>NC_090740.1:75394281-75416781 GCF_036898095.1 Palaemon carinicauda
CGCTTTGAACCAAGAGCCCCAAGATATGAGGCCTTTCAACCTAAACCGGCACATGTAGAACCCAACTACAAAGAATGCATCTATAATGCCAGGGGTTGGTGCAGATATGGGGACAGTTGCAGGTATACACACACAAATAAATATGAAGGCGAAAGAGCAAATATAATAGAAAAGTTGGATTTTTTAATGGCAGAATTCCGGGAAATGAAGAAAAGAACATCATATCAGAACAGGAAGGAAGCATGGGAGAATCCATATTATTACCAATATTAAATAATGGGGATGAAACACAAACCATAATAGTAATGAATGCACAGGGTTTAGTCACGAGTAACTCTAAAAGGAAAATAGAGTTCTTAGAAGAACTAACCCAAATTGAAAAAATAGATATATTAGATATAAGTGAAACATGGTATTCCCAAGAGACTGGCAGTGATGACCAGATAAAGGGTTTCCAAACTTATAGATCAGACAGAAAAAATAGGAATCAAGGGGGAACCGCAATATATGGAAGAGACATAAATCAAGGAAAAGTATGTGAAAAATACAGCAACACAGAATGTGAATTGATTGCGGTAGAATTTGAATTTGAAAAACTAATGAATATTGTAGTTTACAGACCCCCAAACACTAAGGAGTTTGACATAATAATAGAAAAAATTGATGGTATATGTAGAAACCATAAAGACTGGAATATACTCCTATCCGGAGATTTTAACTTTCCTTTCGTGGATTGGAAAGAACGGATAGAAGAAAGTGGTTGTATGTATACATATAAAAAAGATAGTAATAGTAGCGCAGAAGATAAGAGGCAATTTGAAAAGCTTCAAGATATGCTATTAGAACATAATATGCAACAAATAAACCACATTCCAACAAGAAAGGAAAATGTCCTAGATCTAGTATTTGTGAATGAGGTGAATTATGTTAAAGAAATAATAGTGTATAACACGGGAATTTCAGACCACAATGTCATAGAATTGATAGTTCATTCCAAAGCAAGTGATCACAGAATTAATAAAAACACAAAACTTTGGGAAGGATATGGAAAATATAACTTTTACAGTAAGAATATAAAATGGTCAGAAATAAATGAAGAACTGGATAAAGAATGGAAAAATGTATTTATAAGTGATAATATACAGGTAAATACGGATATACTGTACAAAATACTGGAGAAAATTGTTGAAAAATATGTACCGAAAAAAAACAATAAACAAAAGACGTGCATACCAAGAGACAGAAGGATCTTATTTCAGAAAATTAAAAAGTGGAAGAAAAATCTTGCAAAAGAAAAAAATGTGTGGAAAATGAGGGAAATAAAATGTAAGATAGAAAATGCAGAACAAAAGATTATACAGTCGAAAGAAAATGAAAAAAGGGACTTAGAAGAAAGGACACTTCAAAATATAAAAAGAAACCCCAAAGTACTTTACTCCTATGCAAAAAAGATGAATAAAAGGAGAATAGAAATAGGCCCTCTAAGAATTGAAGGACGGCTAACGAATGAAAAAAAGGAAATATGCAACATATTAGCAGAAAAATATAAGAGTGAGTTCACGCCAAGAATTGCGAATGAGAATAATGAAACAGAAATGAGAGAAGAAAATGTTGAATATCTAACGGATATAGATATTAATGAAGCAGATATTGTCACGGCTATAAACGAAATTAAAAATGGATCGGCAGCCGGACCAGATGGAGTTCCAGCGATTTTGTTAAAAAAAAACTGCAAACACTATCGCGAAGCCACTTGCAATACTGCTAAGACAGAGTATAGATATGAGCGAGATATATGTTAAACATAAATTAGCTTATATAACCCCTATCTTCAAAAGTGGATCAAGACTAGAGGCAAGCAATTATAGACCTGTTAGTCTAACATCACATATTATGAAAGTGTATGAGAGGGTAATAAAAAAGAAAATAATGAACCATTTGGTCAAAAATAATTTGTTTAATATGGGTCAACACGGTTTCGTACCTGGAAAAAGTACACAGACCCAACTGATAGCTCACTATGAAAACATATACAATAATATGATATATGAAAAAGACACAGATGTGATCTATCTAGATTTTGCAAAAGCCTTTGACAAGGTAGACCATAACATATTGGAGAAAAAAATGAGAAAGCATAATATTGTGGGAAAGATAGGAAAATGGGTAAAGGAATTCCTGCAAAACAGAAAACAGATAGTGGTCGCAAATGACGAGAAATCAGATGAAGCCCAGGTAATATCTGGTGTGCCCCAAGGTACGGTATTAGCTGCACTGCTATTTGTTATTATGATCTCAGACATAGACTGTGATGTTGAAAACTCCGTAGTGAGAAGTTTCGCCGATGACACAAGAATAAGTAGAGAAATTACTTGTGATGAAGATAGGAACTCACTACAAAGAGATCTAAACAAAATATATGAATGGGCGGAGATAAATAGGATGGTATTTAACTCCGATAAATTTGAATCAATAAATTATGGAAACAGAGAAGGAATGGTGTATGCATACAAGGGACCTAATAATGAGACAATCACAAACAAGGAAGCAATTAAAGACCTTGGTGTAATTTTAAATAGGAATATGTTATGCAACGACCAAATAGCAACACTGTTGGCTAAATGTAAAGCAAAAATGGGAATGTTATTCAGACACTTTAAAACAAGAAAAGCTGAACACATGATTATGCTTTACAAAACTTATGTGCGTAGTACACTCGAGTACTGCAATGTGATATGGTACCCACACTACCAAAAGGATATTGCGCAAATAGAGAGTGTACAAAGGTCCTATACTGCTAGAATAGAAGAAGTTAAGGACCTTGATTACTGGGAAAGACTGCAATTTTTAAAACTATACAGTCTAGAAAGGAGAAGAGAACGCTACATGATAATACAAGCATGGAAGCAAATAGAAGGAATTGCTGAAAACATCATGGAGCTTAAAGTATCAGAAAGAGCAAGCCGAGGTAGATTAATAGTGCCAAAAAGCATTCCAGGTAAACTGAGAAAGGCGCACAGGACATTAATCCACAACGCACCAGCATCGATAATGCAGCGACTATTTAATGTGCTGCCAGCTCATCTAAGAAACATATCAGGAGTGAGCGTAGATGCGTTTAAAAATCAGCTCGATAAATACCTAAGATGCATCCCAGACCATCCAAGACTGGAAGATGCAAAATACACTGGAAGATGTATTAGCAACTCTCTGGTGGATATACGAGGTGCCTCACACTGAGGGACCTGGGGGAACCCAAACAAAAAATAAGGCAATAAGGTAAGGCTCTCTCTCTCTCTCTCTCTCTCTCTCTCTCTCTCTCTCTCTCTCTCTCTCTCTCTCTCTCTCTCTTGTTTAAATGAAATAAATTCTCAATATTACTTATGATTTCTTTATCCTTTTTGCATTGCCTTTCAATTTAGCAGTGATATCAAAATATAGCAACTATTTCAACTTGACGTGGACAGTTCGAGAAAGCACCTCTACCTTTCTTTACGACATAATTCATGTAAGAGTTATTCAAGCCAAACCAACTAACAATCAAAAAAATAAGATTAGATGTCTCATTACAAAATCGACTTTTCAATAAGCATTTGTTACTACAAAATTTGATGGAATTTGCCACTGAGGAAGGAAGAGAGTACCTGAACTGCTATTTTCAAACATTGCCGTTTATAAACTCTCCCGGTTAAGTGACTCATTAATTTTGTAAGCTATTTTGAAATCATTTACTGATATAGCTACGATTTTTTACATTGATTTTGAGGTAATAATTTTATCTCCAGCCTTAAAACCACAGTCTATTAAATCATTTTGAATTTAATTGATTAGATGGGGTGGGTCTGCTAAGACGAAAACTTTTGAAAAATTTCGAAGCAACCAAAACTTTTTTTATTTTAATCCGAAGCTCAAATAATAGTATTTATACATGCGTAGACTTTTTTTGTAAATCTCTCTCTCTCTCTCTCTCTCTCTCTCTCTCTCTCTCTCTCTCTCTCTCTCTCTCTCTCTCTCTTTTATCTTCAGAAACATTCTTCCCATCTTAGCTCATGATTTACTTGAAAATGAAATATAAATGATATATCCATATATTCTCTGGTTTTTTTTTTCAGTGAGCCTATTCATATACAATTTTCTTAGATGACCAAAATGCTACATGCAACATACGCCTAGTAAAGGAAACTAAAGTGATGAGATATTAGCGATAGGCTTACCTGAATCACAACAGAAATCCCATTGTTAAAAAGATTTTGTGACAGTCTTAGGGCAGGGATTGAGCAAGTCTGCCTAAGGTGTCTGGCAAAATCATTGCGTTGGAAATGTGACGAATAAATTCGTGCAGAATTGGCATTGGTACCCTCATTTCTTTTGCATATATTCACCCACATCTTACATAGTTCTGCATTTTTGGGGAAACGGTAAAATCTATCTTTTTCTTTTTCACCACCAACGGTTACATTGGTCTTATGAGAATTGGAGCACTCATATAAGACACATATAACCATCTGTCAACGCAAATGAAAACGAAAACGTCGGAAAAAAAAAAAAAACGCGGTATATTTCACGCCTATGTGTCGCCTGGCTGAACTCTCCAGGCGACGTCATGCACGTGAGTATAGAAAACGGGACCTCCAGGTAACTCACCATATCTTATTCCATCTTGGGAGCAACAGCCTCGAAACTCGCTATCCAAAATGACGGACCAGGACCCTTGTATGGGCCCCTTTCAACAGGAGCAGTTAGGGTGCCTCTAATTGTCCTAAATATGGAGGACTCCGTCCTTGAAGCAAGAACACCGGGAGCATTACAGGCATGGCCTGCCCACAAAGGCCAAGGAAAACCCCGAAAATTGGAAGAGGTCCCAGACAGCAAATGTAGGACGAGGGACCCAAGGCGACCCACAGCAATCAACCCACACATAAGTTCAGTAACGTGGTACAAAATCTGTAGTTTTATGAATAAAGAATTTGTTGTAAGATTTTGTAAGTGTGTAGAATAACGAAGTTGCAATTCCGTTTTCTTTACGTAATATTGAAGTGAAATGAAACAACTTTAACTTTGAAGAATTAACTATTCGAGTAAAATGTTTTCAGTGTTAAAGCTTCGAGTAAAGATTGATTTTTCGTTTCCTAAAGAAATAAAAAAATTGTATTGATTTTTGTTACTATGTGATTAAATAAGAAATTGTTCTTTATGTTGTGTAAACAAATTTCTTTGGTTTAAAGTAGTTTGTTCTTGTTGTCTAAGACCTTCGTTGCCAAACGTGTTAAATGTGTTTGTTGAAAAAAAATAGAGACACATGTTGAAATAATTCTGTGTTAACAATGATAACAGTTATTTAATTCGAGAGAAGAAATGTTTTAGTCATAATTGAAATGTAGGAAGTTTGTAGAAGTAGTGTATGAAGTTTTTTTTAAGATGTCCTTTTCAAGTGTATACTTACTAAAATCATGGAGAAAGAAGTGTGAATTAGGCATATTAATAATTTATGAAATTTGTGTCGAAATATTTGTTCTTACGTCACACACCGTATTGCCAATGACTTGTTATGACATGTTTTAAAAAGTGTTAAGCTGTTGTTTGTTTTGTCCGAGATTATCCTGATTAATTAAGATAAGTTTGTAAACGTAATAGCCGAAGTAATTTCAGTTGCCAACAGTTGTTAAGAAATTAATATCAATTGTCACTTAGAGGATATAAAGATCTTGCATTTAGTTTCTTTTGGTTACAGTGTTTCGTAAGTGATTTGCTTCTCCAGTGCTGCCGTCTGATTGTTAACACTGAGCATTGTTAACAAATTAATTTTAGAAAGTAATTTCTAGGGATTTAACAGGGAATATGAATTTATTCATGTTAAAATGCCGGTCGTTTGAGTTTGAATGAAATTGAATGAAGTAAATGACGAGTGTCAAGAGTTCAATTTGTTGATAATAATGACGTCACAACTAATGTCCGAAGAACGCATCGTATGCTAGTTTTTTTTCTTTTTTTTTCTTTTTGGGTATTGAAAAGAAATTTAAGATTTTGACATGTAACATAATTTCTTTGACGTAAAAGTCAGCATTAAATCTTTGTTTTTCAACTCTGTATAGAATTGTGTGTTTTTGAAAAATCATGAAAAGTAAAGAATTGATTGTTATCAGGTGCCATTAGGCAAAATGATAGAAAGTACAGAATTTGAAATCTCACTTAGATTGGTCCATTTCTTTTAACTCGAGAGCACAAATAAGTAATATGAAAAATTTGAGAAATTACAAACAAGCTGCCATAGACTTTTTCAGTTTGTGTCAAGGAATAAAGTAAATGTTCGGAATGTGTGTAAAAATAGATATGTGTGACACAGTCGTTCTAAAAGATGTAGCCTAATAGCAGTTAGGATTTAGTAAACAATAATGTCATGTTTCAGCAATAATCGCCCAGCTAACCACTTGCTGAACATCGCTGTAGAACCATTTACAGACAATGAGAAATTCAGAAAACAAAAGATAGCCAAAAATTTTGTCCTTGTTTTTCAAAACCTATTAGTCTAACATGTGACAGAGGCGAGGTAGACACTGTCAGCTTAAACCTTGAGTAACGCCTGTGTTTGGAAAACAGCTTGGTCTTTCATTAAGCTCAGATTCACTTAGACACAAAAAAAGTAGAAGACTTTAACGAAAGGTTTGATGATAAGTGGATCGGATTATCTGAATAAACTTGGAGTTAGAGAGTAATATATAAGTAGCCATACAAATGTCTCTCATGTACTTGGCATTCGATTAATGATAAATTTTGCACATTTAGACTTTTTTTTCATATCATAATAAGCCATATATTTTGATACAATATTTTCTAGATTCTCTTATCGATCTCAGGATCAGAATCCTAAGGGATAACCACTCATAGACAATAGCTTCTTACCGGCCGGGAATCGAACCCGGTCCAGGAAGCTTGTATGACAATGACAATACCATTTAGCCACAAAGATAGATGAAAGTCAATGAAAATTCTTTTGTACTTATACAAGTCGAATTCAGATTCTTTGTACTTAGAATGAAAATCAACCTATCTTAACCATCGGAGCTTATTATTATTATTATTATTATTATTATTATTATTATTATTATTATTATTATTATTATTATTATTATTATTATTGTTATTATTATTACAAGCTAAGCTCTAACCCTTGGTGGCAAAACAAGATGCTATAAGCCCAAGGGCTCCAACAGGAAAAAATAGCCTATTGAGGAAAGGAAATAAAGATATAAATAAATGGTATGAGGAATAATAAACAATTAACAAAATATTTCAAAAACTGTAACAGCATTAAAACTGATATTTTATATATAACCTAAAACTAGACATAGTTAGTGACAAAAGTTGAAAAGCCTTACCATTCATATCAATTTGGACAAAATCTATGGTAAATTTAAAAAACAACGAGCGATTAATGATACTTTCATTCGAAGAAAGTTTGATTTTTTGCTAAATAAGCGTCTTTCCAATGCATTAATAATGTTTATTATTCTTTTTACCCATTAGAATTATTTGAAATTGCAAGCAATAATTTTTAGAGGCAGAGGAAGATGTCCTCGTGCCTTTGCAAAATGAAAAGATTTGAGAAATTATGATTTAAACTGAATGCTCTCCCAAAAAATAATAAAAAACAAGAGAGAGAGAGAGAGAGAGAGAGAGAGAGAGAGAGAGAGAGAGAGAGAGAGAGAGAGAGAGAGAGAGAGAGAGAGAGAGAGAGAGAGAGAGAGGAGGGGGGGGGGGGGGGGGGCAGAAAACAAGAAAGAGTTGCCGATTTACAAAAAAGAACTATTTTATCCATTTTCCAATTCTTTTCTGTATTTCATTCGAGTCGTAAACGAACCCAGAACCAAATCGTGTGGAAACGCTCCCAGTGGCGTGTTACAACCATCCATTCATCAGCATCACTAGACGATTTGTCAACATCTTTCCTCACATACATGAATTCTCCTTTGCTATACTGAAAATGATTTTTCTTTCTAAAGTATCTTCCCAAAAGAAGATCCTTTCCACTGAAGATTGACGAAACTCTTTCGTACCTTCTCTGTTTTTCTTCGTCGATTATTGGAATGTTCTGTTGATGGTGTTCCGTCTACTGAGATATTTTCTGTTTGTCAGCTTAATGCTATGAAAGACAATCCATTTTTTACCTGTTGGTTTATCAAGGGTTGTCTTGAAATCCAAACAAATTTTTTTTTTTTCTTTTCTAAGGGACGAGATATCTCAATACAGCAGCGTCCAAATGGAGTTTACCTCCTAAGGTATGTAACACTGATATACTAGTTCATTATTATTATTATTATTATTATTATCATTATTATTATTATTATTATTATTATTATTATTACTTGCTAAGCTACAAACCTAGTTAGAAAAGCAGGATACTATAAATAGCCCAAGGGCTCTAACAGGCAAAATATCCCAGTGAGGTAAGCAAATAAGGATATAAACTACAAGAGGAGTTTAATAACTATAACAATATTGCGAGAAATCTTTCATATATAAACAATTAAACCTTCAAAATAACCAGAGGAAGAGAAATGAGATAGAATAGGGTGCCCAAATGTACCCTCAAGGCAGAGATCTCTAACACATGACAGTGGAACACCATGGTACAGAGGTTATGGCACTACCCAAGACTAGAAAACAATGGTTTAATTTTGGAGTATCCTTCTCATACAAGAGCTGCTTACTTCAGTAAAGCTAAAGAGTTTCTTCTACCTTTACCAAGAGGAAAGCAGCCACTGAACAATTACAGTGCAGTAGTTAACCTCTTGAGAGAAGATTAATTATTTCGGAATTTTGTGTGTTGTCAAGTGCATGAGGAAAAAGGGAGAGTGTGTAAAAAATAGGCCGGATTATTCTGTGTATTTGTCGGCAAAGATGAAATGAGCTGTAACCAGAGCACTGTCTAGCCAGCCAAATCCCCCAATAGCTCTCTAGCGGCAATATCTCATTAAACATACAGTTTCCAAAGTAATCATAAATGGAAACCTTCTTCTGAATGTCATAAAATGTGTAACCCAATTGGAATATTAGAAATTGTGGAATCTTTCTTTTTGAAAACTCGAATTATGGCATTTCTTTTCTTAAATTTTCTAAAACCGGGTACAGTATTCATGTAAATACGGACTGAATCTAATATTTAAAAAATGATTTTTAAAAGATTCCACATATTTGCCTAAAAATGGAATATGCATAAATGCATAAGAAAACATATATATTCTTACAGAAATTTTATAAACAATTCTAATAATTTCTGGTTCGCCCATAATCTTTCATTTTAGTTTTTGCAAGAAATATAAATGTAGCCAAAAATAAAAGCTCGAGAATTTCAGAACATCAAACTTAACCTGGAAATTACTAAAGTAACGATGATGGTAAGATACTAGAAAATCCCATGAATCTAAAAACCTATAACATAACTTCGGATTAGTTTTTTTGATAAATCCAGTCTGTTAATTTCAATGTTTTCTCTGTCTTTTTTATGATACATCTATAAAAGTCCCGAGTAATAAAAGTTTCAATGCATTGTCATTAAAGGGGTGGAGTCCTTACTAAAGATACAAAAAAAAAAAAAAAAAAAAAAGGAAAATAAAGAAGAACTTTTACTAATAGCAACTGGACTAAGAATATCTACAACGCAACGATTCCTTTCAACTGGTGTCTGTTTTCGGATATGGCTGGAGTTTGAGTATTTCGGAAAGACACATGGACTATGTTAACATTTCCATATTGTATAAAAATTTAGAGAAATATCATGATGATTTGTGCTCTGAAGATATCAATATTTATAAAAAGTTTCTGTAAAGTGTCATGGTTAAGACACTGTTTTCTAAGGTTCTAATTAACATTTCTGAATTTTTATAAAAATCTAAACAAAAAAGGATTTTCTTAGATATCAATAAAAACAAATCCTGATGAATCTAAAGTACTAAGACCATGCTATGTTGATAAAACTATGATATTATTAAATGATAATTTTACTTATTGAAACTGAGGCTGATCCATCACAAAGAATCTCGATGACAAAAAAATAGAAAAAAAAAAAAAATATTCACTCCATTTTGATAAAACTAACTGATAAAACAGTTTGAATAACCTAATAAACATTCCCAAAATGAATACTTCAATTAGACCACTCATTTGCTCAATAGAGTCTGTTTGAAGCTCTTTAAACAGACATATAGAAAGGGTGTTGATTTGTACACAAATTAACGGTCTTGCATCACTCCGTTGTCTCTCATATCTGGTATACTATATTTGACACACTTTTTAAATAATCAATACAATGATAGACAGAAGAGGCCTTCATAACCAACAGTATTTTTCCAATTCCACCTCTCACAATAAAATCTACTTTATCCTAAACATATCTCTTCACAGTTATTCAACGTTAAAAAAAAAACATTACATTCTCTCTAAACTTTCCATTTACAGTTTCAAATCTGTTTCATTTTTACTTGCAAGATTCTCAACTCTTCATTTATCTTTTACTATAAATTCCGCCGCTCATACAACAGCAACTCAAATAATCTCTTTCTCGTTAGATGTAATCCTTTATATATTCATACCATCACTTCCAACTATTTCAATTTTCAATTCCTTTTTCCCACCTTCATATAAACATAAAAATCCCTTCTGACGCCAGGACCCCATAGGGGACTTTTAATATTTCAACAGGTATCCTTCCTCGTTTGTTTCTTAACTCGTAGTTCATCCGTTTTCCTCATTTGTACTCGAAACTTCCTCCAGCACAAAATTAATTGTTTTAATTACATTTAAAGGTACATTTAATTTCCCTTGACCTTAATAATCATAATTGTAGGTCTTAAACTTTTAAGATCCAATCTTTACTGAGCAGATATACCTCGTCACATTACATTCTTTCTCAAAGAGAACATAAGTTACTTAAGCAAAGAGAAAACGGCGAGGGAAAAAGTTTGCTAGATATTTCAGTATATAATCGATGGAAAAGCAGGTTAACTTTTTTGAGAAAGCATGTATTTTGTACCAACCATGTGTCACACAATTGTACATAATTATTTTGTATATATTATGCTTGTATCTGCGCTCTTCCCTCGCACTAAAACGAACATGAAAATTCATGTCTCCAGTTTTGCTCTGTGATATTGTCTGTCTCTCGAACAGGTTATGTCCTGTTGCCTTAAGGTTTTGTATGTAAAGGAGTGTGTTCCTTAATAAACAACTCAGTTGATTGCTTCCTGCCTTTGAGTTCACAACCCTCCCTCGGCACCGTCACATTGGTGACCCCGGAGTGACTCGCTCACCAATGTGACGGTGCCGAGGGAGGGTTGTTAACTCAAAGAAAGGAAGCAATCAACTGAGTTGTTCATAGGCACCTGATAATACCCCTTTAGGAGATCGAGCGTAGAGAAAACCTTTGCTTTGTGCAGGTAGGAGGTTACGTCGGCAATGTTTGGGAGGGGGTAGTGATCCGGTTCTGTTTGCATGTTCAGGTGCCTGTAATCCCCGCACAGACGGAGGGAGCAGTCTTTCTTCAGAACGATGTGTAAGGGTGACGACCATGGGCTGGAGGCCTTTTGGCAAAGGCCCATTTCCTCCATTTTAGCGAACGTCTGTTTGGCGGCTGCCAATCGTTCCGGTGCCAGACGTCTGAATTTTGCGAAGACTGGGGGTCCCGTCGTCTTGATATGGTGATAAATACCGTGCTTGGTAGGAACCGTGGGCGTTTGGCGAAGTTCTGGACGGAAAACTTCCAGGCACGACGTGAGGAGGTGGGCGTAGGCATCCGTGGGTGCGCTAATGTGGAGAGCGAGGTTAGAGGGGGCAGGTTGAAGAGGTGTCTACAAGTACGAGTCTGCAATGACCAGTCGTCGGTGGGCGACATCGACCAGAAGGTGGAAATGAGAGAGGAAATCCGCACCGAGGATTGGCATGGTGACGTCAGCAACGAGAAACTTCCAATTGAATTTACCATTTCCGAACGATAATGTGAGGTTCTCGTAACAGTAGGTGGGTATCGCAGATCCGTTGGCAGCTACCAAGCGGACGTCGGCAGATGTAGACAGACTACGTCGTGTCTTGAAGAGTTTCCTTGGTAAAAGAGAACGACAAGCACCCGTGTCTACCAAAAATCGCACGCCCGTTCCTGCATCCTGTAAAAGAAAAGATTAGAAACACGGGAGGCCACCGCCACGAGCGATGGCCTACTTACACGTTTTGTGGCCACTGACAATCCTCGGCACATTTCTTCGCAGTTGCCCGGAATCTGAAGTGGTAGTAGCAAAACTGCGGCGGATGGGAGGTAGTAAGTGGCTGTAGAAGTCGTTTGTTGGGGCGCGAGCGATTGGTGGGTGGTGGGCGGCTTTGTCTCTGCTTCGGCACGTCACAGTGTGGGCGTGTATGTCCTACGGCATTCATGTCAGCTTCAGTTGACATTGAATAGGCATCCTCTTCATCAGGGGTGGAGGCGTTGATGGAGGTCTTGAAGTGGCTGTCCATAAGGGCGGCGGCTTTGGTCATCAAGTCCTTTATGGGTAAACTATCGACATCGGTATGGCAGCCTGTATATATCCAGGTAAACGGCGTATCCAAAGGGCATGAAGTAGGTTCACCTCACGAGGAGAGCCGTCTGCGGCAGGTTGAAGGCGAGCGATACTGGTCATTTCCCTGAGGGCAAGCGAAGCCCTTTGGTCCCCCAACGGTTGTTGCGAGAGCTGAAAAAGCTTTGCTACATTGGCGGCTGGCGACGGCGAGTACTGCTGCAGAAGGTATGTTTTGAGGGCGTCATACGCTATTGGGGTGTCTCCTTGTTCACAAAGCCAGTCGGATATTTCCGGGAAGGTGTCCTCGGGTATCGCCGCGAGAACATAATCTGCTTTGGTGGTTGAGCGAGTCAAGCTGTTGATCCGAAACTGGACTTCTGCGCGCTGGAACCAAGCAAATGCCTCTCCGCTGGCAAACGGTGAAAGTTTCAATGGGGCGGCCGCAGCGCCAACTGCTGTAGTAGAGTCCGTCATAGTACCAACGATGGAGGGACGAGGGAGGTGGGGGTGGAAGGCAGTGGGAGCAAGTCGACTTCTGGGGTCACCAATGTGACGGTGCCGAGGGAGAGTTGTGAACTCAAAGGTAGGAAGCAATCAACTGAGTTGTTTATTAAGGAACACACTCCTTTATATACAAAACCTCAAGGCAACAGGACTTAACCTGTTCGAGAGACAGACAATGTCACAGAGCAAAACTGGAGACATGATTTTCATGTTCGTTTTAGTGCGAGGGAAGAGCACAGATACAAGCATAATATATACAAAATAATTATGTACCATTGTGTGACACACGGTTGGTACAATTTCCAATATTGAAGGCTCTTTCCAAACATACTTTTAAGAAGCTATAGTACATACTTGCACTATTTCACACAAATCACAAGAGCACACTTTCCCCCAATATAATAAAGAATAAGTGTTTGACTATATATATATATATATATATATATATATATATATATATATATATATATATATATATATATATAGGCCTATATATATATATATATATATATATATATATATATATATATATATATATATATATATATATAGGCCTATATATATATATATATATATATATATATATATATATATATATATATATATATATGCGTTTGTACGTATATATATATATATATATATATATATATATATATATATATATATATATATATATATATATATATATATGCGTGTGTGTATGTATATATGAATAAATGAATATATATATATCTATATATATATATATATATATATATATATATATATAAATTATATATATGTATATATATACATATATATATATATATATATATATATATATATATATATATATATATGTATATATTTATATATATACATATATAAATGCTTATATTATTATTATTAATATATATATATATATATATATATATATATATATATATATATATATATATATGAATAAATGAATATATATATATATATATATATATATATATATATATATATATATATATATATATATATATATATATATATATATATATATGTACACAAATATATAAATGCTTATATTATTATTATTATAATTATTATTATCATTACTGGTATAATTATAATTATTATTACTATGATTATTATTATCAATATTATAATTATTATTATTATCATTATTATTACTTGTTAATTAAACTACAGCTCTAGCTAGGAAAACAGAATGCTATATATATATATATATATATATATATATATATATATATATATATATATATATATGTATATATATATATATATATATGTATATATATATATATATATATATATATATATATATATATATATATATATATATATATATATTATGAACACTTAAAAACCAAAGGATGAGAAATAAGATAGCATAGTGTACCCATATGTATGTATGAGTGGTATTATATATATATATATATATATATATATATATATATATATATATATATATATATATATATATATATATATATATATATATATATATATATATATATTTATATATTCGGCCAAGGCAGCAACACCCAGTAATGAATACAAATTTCATAGTATGGATAGGGAAAGATTAGTTCAAAATGTCCTTTTATTATTCCCAACGTTTCGTGTTTCTTAATCACATTAACCAGGGCTTAAAAAAAAAAAAAAAAAACCATATACCAAAGGATTAAGATATAGTTGAATTTTTTTTGCAAATTCTTTTAAAACTATAAAAATCAGTTAAAATTTAAATGAAAATTAAAAAGAAAAAAAGAAATATATATATATTAGAGAAAGTAGTGGAACCAACCACGAAGAAGCGTAGTGAGAAACACTATGCTCACAAGAGTTAACAAACAAACCAAAGAAAACTATGACAAATATAACTGAATAGAAGAAGCTTGAGTATTTAACGACGGAACTAGTCGTTTGATCAATACGGATTCAAGAAGAGGTTAAGTCATGGTTATTTGACACTTGACCAATGATGGTAAAATCTTTGTTTTCAATATTTTGTTTGCATATTTTAGCATGAATCTGAATATTAGAATGTTCAGGGTTGGATATTCTGCAACCAGTTCGATAGCTAACACCTCTATGGGAATCAATTTTGACCTTTAACAACCTCTTGGTAGATCCTACGTAGGTCCCAGAGTTACACCTTGGGCAATTATATTTATATACAACACCAGAGGACATATAAGGACTCAATCGATATTTGAAGTGAAAAAGCGAGCCAATAGTGAGATGGTTCATAGGTATATATATATATATATATATATATATATATATATATATATATATATATATATATATATATATATATGTGTGTGTGTGTGTGTGTATATATATATATATATATATGTGTGTGTGTGTGTGTGTATATATATATATATATATATATATATATATATATATATATATATATATATATATATATATATATATATATATATTAAATTTCCTGACTCTGGAAACTGCCCTCAGTAATGGCATACATTTCGTTTTAATCCGGTAATTTGACTCTCAAGTTTACACAATAATTGACCTCAAAAGAACTACTAATGACTTTCCTTTTTCACCGTCAAAGATTTTTCATTTAACTAGCTTATTTATAACATATATCCCTGTATATCAGATAACGTTTCATTCGCTAACTAAAAAGACTATAAAATATAAACTGAATTTATCAGTAGCTTTTATAAAATCCAAATGTGAATAGAGTATTTCATATAAGTAAAACAGTTACTGAAGCCACAGATTTGCCGGGTGTATTTACGAGAAGTGTTTCACGAACATTTATTAAAGCCTTTGTATTTTCTTAACTGAACTTGTTTTTTACCTTTACCAAAATTACCTTTTTTTCAGTTTGGAAATAAATTTCTAAATATTAGGATGAATGCCAAAAAATCATCTCTAGAATTAATTCTGGTTCTCATCTGCACTGTTATTACTTCCATTAAAATCATGCTGAGTCCTGTTACATACAATATGAATATGATACATAAATAAAGATTCCGGTAATCGTTTACCGGCAGTTACAGCCTCTGGCTGAGTCAAGCGAGTATGCTTTGAAGTACAAAACAAATTCCTGAGGGAGTTTCACGTAGCCTGTCGAAAGTTAACTGGAAGGAGATAAAGCCTCTAGTCATCAAACCAGATTCTCTATATCTACATTATTATTATTATCATTATTATTATTATTATTATTATTATTATTATTATTATTATTATTATTATTATTATTATTATTATTATTATTATTAGCTAAGTTACAACCCTAATTAGAAAAACAGAAAGCCATAAGTCCAAGGGCTCCAACAGGGGAACGGGGCCGAGTAAGGAAAGGAAATAAGGAAATAAATTATAGGAAAATTAAGAACAATAATTAAAAAATTACTTTAGATCAGAAACAACGTTGAAATAAATCTGTCATTTATAAACTATGAAGAGGAACTTCTGAAGTTCCAACGAATTAACTGCCTGATTAGGAAAATCTTTCCACAACATGGCCACAGCTGGAATAAGACTTCAAAAATACTGTGTAATATTGAACCTTATGACTGAGAAGGCAAGACTGTTTAAACTAGAACAGGAACTCGGTGGAGCGCATACCTTCGCCACCGGCTCTTTTGTCACCAAGAAAACTGATGATGCTGTCGGTATTTTACCCCAAAATGTATCATCTTGGCCTAAAATTTTCATTTTCATGCACTTTTTGCAAGTCCATTAACCCCATTAACCGTTGACCCCCAAACACAAACAAGAGTAATGACATCACTGTATACTATATCATAATAAAGGCAATTGAATTATACACATTTTGGTACTAGTTTCATGCAAGTTAGAAATGAAAATTGGCCAGGGTATGGCAAAAGACGGTCTTAACCTTTTCATGACCTTGGCCATGATTTTAGACCCAATCAATACCAAAATCGTCCCACCAAATTTCACGAGATTCGGCCAAATACTTTTTGAGTTATGCGATTCACAAACAGACTGACAGACAGACATAAAAAACAATAAATACACAAACACGGGTGATGACAATACTAAGTCATGTCGTGCATCACGAGATAGGCAATTGAATTACACACATTTTGGCATTTGTTTCATGCAAATCTGATAAAAATTTACGACGATATAACAAAAATACATTTTTACCTTTTCATGACGTTGATCTTGACATTTACCAAATCACTCCCATAATCTAGTCAAGTTGTTCTAGGATAATAACCAATCATCCCATCAAATTTTATGAGATTCGGTGTTATAGATTTTGAGTTATGCAAATCACAATCACAATCACACAGACATACAAACAAAGTGTTGGCAACCCTCTTGCACTTCATTACCCTACTTTGGCTCTGAAATTACCCTACTTTACCTGCCATTACCCTACACCTGGCCTTAGGACATAAGAATATAAATATATTGTACAATAGGTATTTTATTCATCACCTACATTTTTGAAGTCATATATTGACACATTATGTAGTTCAATAATTTCATTTGTAACATTTTTAGTTATACAATCTTCCTCTCTACCTGACAGAGTAACCAAAATGGCATTCAGTATTTCAAGTCCTATTTTATTTCTTCTTTATTTTTGTCTTGGCATCTGTTAGAAAAGAGTAGATTCTTTCTGTGTCTACATTTGAGCGAGGAAAACTAAAAACTAATTTTGCTAAAGCAACGAAATTCTTAAACGCAAGCTCATTCTCGCAATTATGCACATTGGTAAGAAAACCGCAAAATTCAATATTAGATTTCAATTTCAGTTCTTTAATTTCTGTTCCATCGAAATAAAAAGGTAGCTTTCGCCATTCTCCATCTATATCACCATCATCATGTAACATATGCTTATATTCATCTTCGAGAAGACAAAGAGATGAAAGACGGTTTCAACTGTTAAAATCAAGTGCCACTGTAAGTTCAATAAATTGTATCTCATGGAAAAATTGATCATTTAAAGGCAGCATTCTCTTCTTCTCCTCAAATGCTGTCTTATATAATGGCAAACATCTAGTTTTGAACTCATTGACATCAGAAGAATCAAGGTCTTCTTGTATGATTAGGCCTATTTCTAAGATGTTTTTTTTACCAAGATGAATTTTAGATAAAGGTAAAAGTTGTTCCATATATGATGGATAAATTTTGGAAACAACATCATGTAGATAATGAGGCTTAATAAAATTTTGACAAAGAAATTTGACAGTTCTTTGGATTTTGTTATTTTAAATATACGTATAACATTACTTTTACTTTGAAATACAGCACTTATGAAACTGAAATACCCTAAAACAAACCTCATAAGCTCTAAATATGCCTTTGTGAATGGATTATTAAACTCATGAACCATATGATCAGCTGAAAGATTTCTGTCTTCAATAGGTGCCTGAAAAAAAAAAACAACTTTAGTACTTCCCACTGATCAAGAATACGAGCAACACAATAATGCAATGCAAGCCAACGTGTATCAGATAGTCTAAGAATGTGCTGCTTTCCAGCATTCATAAAATCCTGCAACTAAGGGAGCTGTGCCTGTCGCTTTGATCTATGTCCAAAATAACTGGAAATATTCCTAATAAAAGCGTCTACATTCGTAGGGATTTTGCGAGCAGCCTTACTTGCTGCAATGTGCATACTCTGACAAATACATCTTAACAATGTGAAACTTTTATCTGCCTCTTGCCTTAATTTTGTCATTAAGGAATTTTTCTCCCCTACCATTACACTGGCATTATCTGCAGCCTTAGCAATCATATTGTTGAAAGATATGTCTTTCTCTTCAAAGCATTTAAGAACAACAATTATGTAACAACATAATTTTTATCATAAAAAAATTATCTGACAACACATGCAATTAACTCTGTAAGAGCAATATCTGTACCCTGCTCTACTCTATGAGAAATAAAAACTTATTCTCTTTCAATTAAAAGGTGAGGATATTTGTCTCTTTTTTGCCTAATACATTTGTTACAATGCTTGTAACTTTAGTTCTATGCAATTTGATATCCTTAGCAATTTCTAGATCATCAAAAATCTGTTTTAGCATCTGAGATAAATGATCCATGGTTTTCATGGAAATATTGTGTTCACAGAAAATGGAATCTAGCTTGATTTCAGTTGATTTAGCTTTTATGTCTAATACAACTGCTTTAGCCTCAACCTTCGGACGAACCAATTTTTCAAAGATTGCTTCTTTCCAAAATCTTTTTATTTTTTCTTTTTTTTATGTGTTTCGCTTTTACAATGTCTAGTTATTTCGCTACGATGAGCATTGCATTTCGAATCACAAGCTCTGCGATTCGCAGGGAAAGGGTCATTAACAACGTCAGCTAGCCATTGTTTGAATTCTTCTTCCTGAAACAAAAATGAATAAAATGTCTAAGTTTCATGAGAGGATAGCTTCAAGCATTAGTTGCATTTTTTGGCTATATTGTGTTACCTGATCTTGCTCAGGATTTAACAAAAATAGTAACGATACAAAGGAAAAGATAGATAAAACTACTGATAGCACTAACCACTAAAAATATAAATATATTCCCTTTGTGAATGTCAATAAAATAGCCTATTTACTAAAAACAATAATCTTAAATAAACCGATCAATTAGAAAGCATCACTTGAGATAGCCTCTCTCTCTCTCTCTCTCTCTCTCTCTCTCTCTCTCTCTCTCTCTCTCTCTCTCTCTCTCTATAATGTGTGTTGTGATCTTAATAACTTTCTACACACACATAGCCTCCCAGTTTGCTTCAAAATATTGAAAAACGATACTGATTTACCTCTCATCACCTCAACTGAATTTACTGGCATAATATTTCATTGGTTAAAGTATATTCCTCGTCGTTAGTAAAAACAAATAAAAATAGGTAAGAATCAGTTACACACCACTTCGCAAAATTCTTACCTGTCGCCATTCGTCTCTGAACTTTCGTTTCCTGCCTATGTCGTTTTCTTCCTTTTCTAGTTCATTGCGACACTGCCTCTTCTTCTTAAGCGTCGAAGGGCCTGCCTGTTATTCATCCATGATAATACACTTAACTCCGTTATGCTTCAGCCCAATCAGTATTACAAAATCTTTTTTGGGCAAGACGAATGACAGCTGCACACGATGACCCTATGAGAATTAATTTACTAACATCAACAATGCCAGTACAAACAATAGTAAAACATACATGAAGAGTCGCGATTCTATCAAGTTCCAAACGCATTAGATTCCGACGCTGGACCATGGATGTAGCAATAGTTTTCAGTAACAGGAACAATGAATAGTTGATGTGTTGGTTATATGTAGCGTTTACTTTGAAAAAATCGTTGGCAATTCATTTTCAACATGATAGATGAATAAGATTTATTAAGTTTAAGACAAAATTACATTGAAATTGCCCTACGTTTTGCCCACATTTTGGGACACTACCTCTATCCTACAGACCTGGATTTCAGTTTAAATTACCCTACGCGTAAAGTAATTACCCCACGGTTGGCAACACTGAACTGCATACCTGGTACTACGTACAGGATGTTTCAGTCTGGGAAGATAAGAAAGCAAAAGTTGGTCAGAATTATGAAAAACTTCATGCAACATGCATGAAGAAGTAATTGATCAAAGGTGTCAGAGATTAGTGCCCTAATCAGGAATAAGGAACTTAATAGACCGTAAAGTCTTGTCCAACAAATTGAGATGAGATTCAGCAGCTGAAGACTAGCCAAGTATACAATATTCGAAGCAAGGCAGAATGAAAACATAAAATCATCTCTTCAAAATAGATTGATCACCGCCAATCTTAAAACACTTTCTCATTAATCAATTTCTGTTTTCGGCAATTGAAAAAGAAACAAACAGAATGCGTTACTCAAAAGTGTATTAGCAATTAAGTATTACACCATCAATGCGCAGATCTGGAGCTTTGGGAGACACTTGTCCTCTACTTGTTTGCATTCATACTTTGAGTGTTGTTAGGGTTCAACATATGCGGTTATTTTTATATTATCAATCCAGTTTCAACAGCTTTACAATATTGAAAGAGATTCAATTAGAAAATAATATCGTAGGCTAGTAAATATAAGCTAAGTTTCAAATTCGGCGATGTAGCAAATAGACTTAAAATTTGGGGTGTAGTTTTGCAACAGAAGATTTTGGGTTGTAGCCTTGAAACACGAAAAATATCCAGATTTGTAATTCCAGATAGTTTTAAATGAGTTTGGATCCTCGTGGGATGATCTCATCGCATCTAGTACTTTGTCCGTTGCAAAGGTAAGTAATCTACCTGCGTGTATTTCACCACTATCATGCCAGAAAATAAAGAAAAAAACTGTGTCGATGTATGGAAATGTAGTTGCAGTTCAAAAGTCCCTTCTCTTTCATGAAAATTTCAGATTAATTGCTTTTAGTTGACGTCATTTCCTCATATCTGAATTTAAATGTGAGACTGATGGAAATTCGGCCATTTAATATTCACTAAAGGATACACTAATAGTCGCATGAAGGTTCATAGCAGATGAACTGTGATTAAGTCTAGCAGCAAGTCTTAATCATATTGTAATTTCTTTCTTCAATTAACTATGCAAGAAATCTATACAACACTCAACGCTTCCAAGGTAGTAGGGCACCAGCAACTCTTTGGGAAACTACCACTAGAGTTATTGGATCTTTTGACTGGCAAGACAGTACTATATTGGATCCCTCTCTCTGGTTACAGCTCATTTTTCTCTTGCCTACATATACACCGAATAATCTGGCCTATTCTTTTCACATTCACCTCTGTCCTCATGCACATGACAACACTGAGATTACCAAACAATTCGCTTAAGCTTAAGGGATATACTTCTGCACAGCAGTTGTTCAGTGGCAACTTTCCTCTACCTTACCTAGAATCTACCATTCATGGGCGACCTTTAAACCTCAAGACTGAAAAAGAACCAATATACAAAATAACTCGTTTCTGGCGATTAATTCACACTGTCTGCATTGAGGCCGTCATCATTTCCCTTTTTCTGCAAGTGTTGTTCTATCCCGTCATGCTGACAGTTCCTATCCCATTCACCGCAGACGTAAAATTGAGGTAAAATTGAAAGATTTGCATATACAAATATTCAACAAACAAGAGGACAGACAAAAACGAAACGATAATAAAAGAAGAACTTTCATAGATATGCATATTGGCATTTTCAGATATATGTGTAAAAGTGTTGACTTCGACTTTAATTTCTTTTCTTTGCTTTGATTATTAGTGTAAGTTTATTTTTCTATAGACAATCGACCACCACCACCATAAAAGACATTCCAACTGGAAAATAGTATGAAAAAAATCTTCATTTACTTGGAGAATTAGCAAGACTTTTCACATCTGCTATCTATGCAGTTAAATGGACAGAACTCATGTACAGATGGCCTCAACCCTCAGTGAAATAAAACTTTCGTGCCAAACCCGAAGCAAAGACTTAAAGATTCTGGCACAT
>NC_090740.1:75424281-75434281 GCF_036898095.1 Palaemon carinicauda
CTATTTAACAACATAACAAAAGATGGCATCACCAGAATTATCAAAAGAACAAAGAAAACAAACTACGCGATCGATCCTATGCTAATATTTGAAGTAATTGGAGAGAGAGACTTTTCTAGTCTGGCCGAAATAATAATGAGAATAGCAAATGCAAGCATTGATGAATGTAAGTTTTCTAAATCTGAGAAAATGGCTATAGTCACACCATTCCTGAAAAATGCACTGGACTCCCAGGAATGAAGCTCGTATAGACCTATTTCAAATCTATCCTTTGTCTCAAAAGTGCTTGAATATGTAATTCTTGAACAACTAGTCAGTCACTTCGAAGTAATAGAAGCTTTGCCTGACAACCAATCTGCTTACAGAAAACTATACTCTACGGAGACAGTCATCTGCGCTATTGTAAATGATATGATCTGAGTGCTGCTTTTGATACAGTTGTGCATGAACTGCTACCTAATGATCTACGGTCCACCGGCGTTGAAGATCAAGTCTTCGAATACCTAAAAGACTACTTGGTAGAAATTACTGTGTTCAAATTGGAAACTCTTATTCATCACATAAACCCTTAAACAAAGGGGTACCCCAGGGGAGTGTACTTGGCTCAATCTTATTCTGTATGTATACTATTGGTCTATCGAAAATGCTACAAAGGCATGGCGTGAAGTTCAAATTATTTGCAGATGACACACAATTTTACTTCTCCATAGATGATATACATGACACTACTGAAGCTCTAAACCGAATCCTTGATAGTGTTAGAGAATAGATGACATTTAAACAACTAAAATTAAATGAAAACAAAACTGAATTCATGGTGGTGGGCAAGAGAAACAGCGTGATAAACTTAAGTGATCTTCAAATGAACATAAATAATGACTCAGTGCCGATATCTAGTAAAGTTCGAGATCTAGGTGTATTTCTTGACTGTAACCTGACTCTAAATGCCCAAATAAATAATGTAATAAAAAGTGCTCGTTATCATCTAGGAAATATTGCGTTTATAAAAAAGTACCTGGACGAAAATTCTGTAAAGAAACTTGTTATAAACTGTGTTATTACCAGGATTGACTACTGCAACTGTATCTATTACAATTTACCAAAAGTATAACTTAGGAAATTATAAAACATAATAAACAGAGGAGCAAGACCGATAAAAGGTGTCCCACCTAGGGAAAAGATCACCCTATACTAATCGATTTACACTGGCTGCCGATTGAAGCGAGAACTGAATTTAAGATATGTACAATAACACACCAAGTTACCAGAACCAGGCGTCAAAAATATTTAAGAGAATTGCTACATATTGTGCAGCCAACAAATTGTGTCGACACGAGAATAGTTACAGATGGCTTCAAATGGTTAGAACCTAGATTTATGTCTACTTTAGGCTCCAGAACCATTAAATATGCGTTCCCTAGCTATATGATATGCTCCCACGGAACATTCGAATGGTTGAAGACATTAGGGCTTCCAAGAGGAAACTGAAGACAACAATGACGATTTAACAGTAAATGAACAATACACGATATGAAACGTAAAAGGCTCTGAACGAACAAGGTAAGATGACAGTGGAGGTCCTGTAGAGAGTGGAGTTCCCCTGCTGTATGGGACCAGAAAAGCAGCCATCAAAATAAAGTAAGTATATTATACATGTTTTCGGACAGGGTTTAGTATCATCTTTCAGGACATAACTAGATATTTCCACTAACGAAAAGATGGACTTCAGCGGGACTTTCATATACTGTATGTCTGATTGGACATTCCAATAGCTTGACAAACAGGACAAGTAGCCACATTATGCCAAAAAAAATATTTGCCATATGTGGATGAGATCATGGTGAGGGTAGATGGTTTGAGCATGCTCTTTGCACTCCCCGAGAGAGATTAGTTCACCAAACTTCCGCCTGGGCTCCACAAGGCACTAGAAGAGTTGGAAGATCCAGGCCTACATGGCTGAGGACTATGAAGTGTGGAGTAGAAGTTGATCAATAGAAAAGTATTGATTTAAAAGCTCAATATAGAGACACGACTGGCAAACTCTAACTGAGGCTCTTTGCGTAACTGGACGTAGTAGGCGAAGATTACACACACACACACACACACAAACACACACACACACACACACACATATATATATATATATATATATATATATATATATATATATATATATATATAAATATATATATATATATATATATATATATATATATATATATATATATATATATATATATAAATATATATATATATATATATATATATATATATATATATATATATATATATATATATATATATATATATATATATATATATATATTTAGTAATAAATGTAAGATATTCCATATAGTATGTTCAAGAATTCTATATAGCAGCCTTTTAAACCGGGGGCCACGGGCCTTCGACTTGTGGGGCCACGAGTGGACGTAAAAAAAAACTGCAACTCAGAATGCATGTTCACTTTGACAATGAATAGTTCCTCAACGAAATGATCAATTCCTTGCCAAGCCGTGATGTGACAGTCAATGACGTTGAAGACAAGCTTGCCAGACTGTCTGCTCGAATGGGTGTCTGGCAGGCACGAATCGAGGCCTCGTTTACTTTCTTGGACAAGCATCTGCAGACGCCGAGGATTGAGGTTCCCATCGGCATCAAAGATTGCATTACTGGACATCTCGACATCCTCTCCACTGAGTTCAAATATTATTTCGATGATGTTTCATTTGATGTTCCATGGCACAGAGACCAATTCAACACCGATACTCAACCTACTGAGGACTAAGCAGAAGAGCTCGCAGTGTTGAAAGTTTCTAAAGCTGTCCTTCAGTAACCGAGAAGGCCTCTCCAACTTCGGGTTGTCTGTTCAGAATACGTATCCACTACTCAGCAAGGAGACATCTGTAATGCTCATTCAATTCGTCACAATATACCTTTGCAGATCTGGATTTTCTGAAGTCCAGAAACTGATCAAAGGTTGAGAAACGCTGCCCTATTGTATTTTTCCAAAAAGGGAGACACAATAGACTTGAAAAATTGCGACACAATAAGTTTACTCCAAGTAACATTAAATATTTGCAAACGTTATAGGAGAGAGAGAGAGAGAGAGAGAGAGAGAGAGAGAGAGAGAGAGAGAGAGAGAGAGAGAGATTTCAATCAACCAAATGAGTAGGAAGGCTTTAGAAGTGGGTATTCATCAACATACCATATCTATGTAATTAACCAGCTAACTGAAAAATTCAACAGACTATAACAAATCACTATGTATAGCACTTATAGATTATAAGGAAACATTTAATTCTTTCAAAACTTCGGTAGTAATGAGAGCCTTTCAAAGACTATGAATAACTGAATCTTATGTTAGAACACTTACAGATATCTATACGGGAAGTACAGCAACCCTAAAACTACATGAAGGTAGTGAGAACATTCCAGTTGAGAAAGGAGTTAAATACGGAGACGCCCATATCTCTTAAGCTATTTACAGCGTGCCAAGAAGTTTTTAAGAGTTTAAATTGGGAAAATGTAATAATTAATATTAAGGATTTAAGATTTGTAGATGATATAGATCTATTTATTGGATCATGGGAGGAATTGCAAATCCTGATAGAAGATTTCTATTAAGAAAGCAGAAATTTATATATATATATATATATATATATATATATATATATATATATATATATATGTGTGTGTGTGTGTGTGTATATATCTATATATATGATAATATATATATATATATATATATATATATATATATATATATGTATATATATATATATATATATATATATATATATATATATATATATATATACATATATATATATATATATATATATATATATATATATATATATATATATATATATATATATATATATATATATATATATATATATATATATATCTAATGACCCAGCATCACTTCCACAAAGAGTCAGTCATTAAAATACCTTATAGTCTATTTAAAAAAATCAAGATTCAGCAATGTGCAGATTCAAGATTCTCCTCCTAATGGCCCTTAATGGCCCCTTTGAATCCCTGCACTAATTACGTCATCATCACATCGTTAAACAGGAGCCAAAGACCACCAAGAGACGATGGAATTTAGATTACTCTATAATTTACTTGGCATTAAAGTTGTGTCCTCAATCAGGGTCTGCTGTCTTATCAGAGATTTATACATTAAGTGATGGCTGAACTGGCAGACACGGCAGAGAAACACAGCTGCTAGCAGTTCCAGTATCCATTTATCAGATGGTCTATGAAAGAATGTATATACAGTATATATATATATATATATATATATATATATATATATATATATATATATATATATATATATATATGTATATATATATATATGAATATATATATATATATATATATATATATATATATATATATATATATATATATATATATATATATATATATATATGAATATATATATATATATATATATATATATATATATATATATATATATATATATATATATATATATATATATATGTATATATAGATATATATATATATATATATATATATATATATATATATATATATATATATATATATACAGGTATATATATTCTTTATTAAAAGTAAATTCTTATAAGTATATTAATATCTCGAGTAGCATCTTTTGTTCTAAAACATATTTTTGTGTTGATTTTGGAGTGACCCAAACATAAAAATGAAAACTAAAATCCATGAGATGATTAGTTAACCCATTACAAAGCATCCACATGTCTAATTATATTGGTGGTCCATCAGTAGAAAATTTGGACTTTTAATCACAGGATAAATTATTATCCACATATATAACTAAAGCGGATGTCCATCAGTAGAAAACTCTGTCTTATGGTTGCGGAGGAAAATTAAACAGAATGACGAACAGGTACGTATACTAATTCAAAATTCACAACGCCACATGATGTGGGATCTTAGATCCTCATCTGTATCTGAATGGATGAATTCTCCTTGGTTGTTGTTGGGTTTGCAATGAGACAACGTCCTGGTGACCATACTTTATTGCAAGATACTCAAGAGCCAACTGACTCGCAACAACGTATGCAGATGCATGCTCGGCAGCGCATGGCCGAAAAACATATCGTACATCCCCCCCTCAAGATTATACATATACATGGTAAAAAGAAATGAAAGGGGGAAATACCGGAACATATCGTACATCCCCCCTCAAGAACATACTTATACATGGCAAAAATGAAAGGGGGAAATGTCACTAAATCAACAGATAATAACACCATTCTGCAAAGTCTTTGAGCCACTTGGGTTTACCGGCGGCCCTTGTCGGCCTACTAACGACATTGGGCTCCTGTATGGGGTGTGTTACCTGTTCTCTCGGGGTATGGCTTGCGGAGGTCCCGTGATGAGACACGGGCGTGCCAGGGGGCAGAGCGATGACTCTCAGGTGCCGTCTATTCCTTTTTGATAGCCTGCCGCTCCCGTTGAGCTTGACGGTGTACTGACGATGGGGCTTTGTTTCCGTTACTATGCCCGTTCTATCCCACTGCTTGGTAGCTTGGTTTTGTATGCGTACATGGGTACCTAATTCGATGGCTGGCAGTCTTCTGGTAGTGCCAGGGATGCACATCAACTCCTGCGACCTTGCCACTTGTAACTCCCTTCGACGTATCGTCTGCCTCCAATGTCTGTCTACTAACAGGTGTCTCCTGGCCGTCGGTACCCCATCGCGCAGCTGGCGACCCATTGCAAGCTGAGATGGCGACTTGTTAATCTCCCTGAGAGGCGTGTTGAGATACTGAAGTATCGCCAGGGCCATTTTGTCCAACTCGAGGGCTCCACCCTTTAACGTGTTTTCTCGGAGTAGCTTCTTTGCCGATTTGACAGCTGCTTCTGCCCTGCCGTTAGACTGGGGATACTGGGCCGACGACAGCCGGACCTTGACTCCCCATCTCCAGAAAAAGTCCTCCATCTCCTCGCTGGCCAAGTTCGTACCTCTGTCAGTTGATATTTGTTCGGGGGCTCCCCAACGAGAGAAATATGATCGAAGGTGATTGCTGATTTTGTTAGACGTGGCACCATTGGGGAAATGAGCTACTTCTAACCAACCTGTTAGTCTATCTGCATATACCATGTATACACTGCCTTCTATCTGGAACATATCTGCGACGAGTTGCTGGAAAGGGTGTGTGCATCATTTCTTCAGGAGGCAGTGAGGGGGCGTGTTCATTGCATGAAGTGCATTGGGCACGGCGATGCTGAAGGTCCCCTTCTATTCCCGGCCAATAGACCAACTGCCTGGCTCTTCTAAGCATAGAGTCGAGGCCTTGGTGTCCTGTGCGTAAGTTAGCGGCTACCTGGCGGCGTAAATCCTCGGGGTGACCAAACGAACACATCCTTTGTCCACTGAGTATGTCACCAGATCCTGGTTGATGGCTAGCCGATCCCGAACGCTGAAGAAGGGACGAAGGCAGGCAAATTCTTGCGATTTCTGTTGGGGCCAGTCGCCCGCTGCAACCCTGGCAAGCAAGAGCTGATATACAGGGTCGTTAGATGCGGCGCTCCTGACGCAGCCTTCATCCAACATGATGTTCGGTTCCAAGGCGGCCACGGTTGCACATGCCACTGCCACTTGAATGTCGTCCTCCAAATCCACGTCGGAAGCTTCGTGGGATGCTCGCATGGTCGGGTACCTTGAAAGAAAATCCGCGGCGGTGTTCCTTTTTCCGGGCAGGTATTTCATATGGAACTTGAACTGGAGTATCTTCTCTTTCAGGTTGAATAATCTTGGATTGATGATGTCCTTGAGGGCTCTGTCACCCAGCAGTTTGACGAGTGGATGGTGGTCCGTGATGATGGTGAGATTAGGACACCCAAGTAGGAACAACCTGGCCTTCCGCAAGCACCAGGTAACTACCAGGGCTTCTCCTTCTTCGAGGGCATACCCAGCTTCAGAGGGGGTGAGGTGTTGACTACCACACAGGGCAAGGCGCCAGCCGCCCTTGCAACAGAAGGGGCTGTCAGCTAACTGACAAACGCAATACTACTGAATGACTACGAAACCGATGCCTTCCTTGCTCCAATCCGTCATTATCGTCGTAGGGCGTGTCTTGTCGTAATATGCCAAGCCGTCCTTGGCTAATTGACAGATGACCTCCTGTGCCTGCCGGAGTTTGTCACGTAGCTGGCTATCACAGTAGACGTTTTTTCCGGTGGGTTTTCTGAGGAGGTTCCTAAAGGGCTCCATGATGGGCGCCGTTGCAAGAAAGGGAGCTAATTAATTCACGAATCCAAACCACGACCTAATATCCATGATGGAGGGCTTCTCTGGCATATGTAAGTTACAAATGGCGTTTAGTCGTTCATCTGCGGGCTTGTATGACTCCCATCACAGTTGATAACCGACGAAAGTAACCTCTCTCTTACAGAATTTAAACTTCTCGGGCTTGAGTGTGATACCTGCAGAGGCACACGTTGACAGGAATTCATATACACTCCACAACAGCTCTTCGATGCTGTGATCGTATAGCAAAGTGTCATTAATGCATTTATGCTTTCTGGTGATGTCTTGCAGGGCATCATCAAACCTTTTTGTGTAGGCGTTGGACGCCGAACAGTGACCCATGGGTGTTCTACGATAACGGTATCGTCCCCATGGGGTGATGAAGGTCGTGAGTGGGCGGCTGTCCTCATCTAATTCCACTTGATGGAAACCCCAGTGGGCTTACGCCGTAGTCTTGTACGTGTGAATGGGGATGTCAAGCATCCCCATTCACACGTCGAAGGGTGCTGGTGTATGATAAGTCTCACGAAGACAGTGGGCGTTAAGGCTCTGGAAGTCTACTGTGTGGCGAGGTTGGCCCATCTTCTTGGCTACGACGACCATCCTCGCACACCATTCCGTTGCATCCCCCACTAGGACTGGTTCTATCACACCCTTCCAAACGTTCTCGTCAAGTTGAGCCTTGACCTCCTTTTCCCAATGCTTAGGGATTGTTGTGGGCGTGTGACAGGCATAAGGCACGGCATCAGGCAACAAATGGATGTGGTGCTGCTTGCCTGTCATTACAGGTAAAGGTTCCCTGGCTGTGTTAAAGGTTGTTGATGAGAAATGCCGTAATAACCATTCCTCAAGTCTTGGTATATTCTCCTCCACAGACGGGATGGGTAAGGTGGCTGGTTTCACTGTCTTAGGGGAGTTAGGCTGTGCAACTTCTTCGTTAAACACATCAGCTGATGCACCGAGATGGTAGGGGTAAGGGAAGCCAGGCGGTACTATTCCCAGCTCCTTACAAGCATTCAGCGATATATAGAAGTTCTTGGCCGTCGGCACAAAGTACACCTCCTGCATCGTGCGTCCCCCACCTATATCAATGAAGCATGCCGTTGATCCAAGACATCTCACTCGGAGATTAGCTACGTCCCTCAGACCTGTTCGTGGTTGCAACTCCAGGGGATTTATTTGCAGGCTTGAAAGAATCATGGGTCCAGCAACGCAGATCTGTGCTCCTGTATCTGCTACAACGAGTGTAGATTCTGAATTCCCGTTCCTATGCGAAACACAAGCCTTGATTGTAGGGTGGGGGGAGAGGTGTGTGTCTGCAACAATCACTAAACTTGAGGCAAGTGGCACTTTCTTTGTACTTCTGCAGCATTTCTGAAAGTGCCCTACCTTTTGGCACCCGTGGCACATCATACTTTTTGCTGGACACGACGCTCGACCAAACGGATGGTGCCCCCCCACAATTTCCGCAACGCTTGAAGTTGCCGCGCAACACCGCGACGTCTGGCTCTACGTCATCACTGCCTGTCACGTCATCACTCGAGGCGCCAGCAGACTCCCTCTCACCGATAGCGACGCGCGGCACACTTTTAACGTCTTGGCGTGCAGCTTCGAAAGTGCAACACAGTGCCTCGAAAAATAGTTGCTCACTGACTCCTCGCCCCCTTGTGCGAGGGCAAAGAATTCAGACCACTGCACTGCCTGATTCGATGACCGTAACACAATATTCCCGATGGCATCCGGAGCCGCGTCTGGGGCGAGGGCGATCAATATGACATCTGAATACCGAGCGTCCAGTGCACGTTGCAACGCCGGCACACAGTTGAGCCTAATGTGCAGGACAACATCCTGCGGTGGGAACTTGTTAAGGTGGATCCAACACGTCATCGAACGTCTCAAAGATCTGAACGCTGCCGAGGACATTACCGCATCGCACTTCTCAGGGGCAGCAGAGACAGGAACTTTACTGGCACGTGCTCCGGAACCAGGAAGGGCATCCTGAAGGGAAAGAATGGCGCGTTGCTGGTCTGCAATTAACGTCTGTGCTTGCATTACGGCCTGTGACAAGGCCCTTGGCATCTCAGGTGAGGCACGCAGTGGCGTGGCCTGAGGTGGTTGACGTATCTGGAGCATGGCTTGGTTCCAGTCCTACTCACTGCGCCATGTTCGGTTTGCAATGAGACAACGTCCGGGTGACCACACTTTATTGCAAGATACTCAAGAGCCAACTGACTCGCAACACCGTATGCAGATGATGCATGCTCGGCAGCGCATGGCCGAAAACATATCGTACACTTGTCCTTTTTTTTTTTTTCAGTAGTAATTTAGCTGGTGAGAGTTTATGAGTCTATAACTGGTTAATCAAGCACCTGTGAACGAAATAAATGTTAGTCAATTTATTCACATTTCAGATACCCTGTATATCATTTTATCGGAAGTTATAGAGTTGTTTACTTCCTAATACGAAGATAAAATACATTGCCTATTTAGATGAAAGGGAATCACTAAAAATAGGTAATTCATATTTTTTTTTTTTTTTACATAATTACCCCTTCATCTTTCAAAAATACAACTGTGCTGGTATTCTAATTTATATAATTTTGTTCTTACCAAGATCTACATATATAGGGTTCTAACAGAGTTTTTTTTTTTTTTTTCTGGAAACGTACGTAGGAAAAATCCTTTATGTTCCTTGATCTCTCCTTATTATGAAGTTTAATA
>NC_090740.1:75441781-75449281 GCF_036898095.1 Palaemon carinicauda
TGCAGATAAGTTTCGGCGAGAGGTAAGAGCTCCCAGGATACAGGCTACCCAAAGGTTAGTTGATATGGCTAAAGATGAAAGTCAGCCTAGGCTTAGTGAAAGCGGTTCTGCTTCTGTCGATTCTTCGTGCAACGTTAATGTAAGACTGCCTAAATTGGAGTTGCCCAAATTCAATGGAGTTTTAACTGAATGGCAGTCATTCTGGGATAGGTTTGTTGCCTTAGTAGATGACAGTGATATTCCTACCATAGGTAAATTTTGTAATTTACAGTCACTGTTGAAAGGAGAAGCCCGAGCAGTGATTCAAGGATTATCCCAGACTAGTGTCAATTATCCTATTGCTTACAATATGTTAAAGGAGAGGTTTGGTAAACCAGAACGTATTATTTTTGCTCATATTCAGGCTTTGTTAAGTGTTGCATTGCCTACAAAGATTGCTCCTGGTAGCTCCAAGCACATGTCGTCCTTGTGGAAATTGCAAGATGAACTTTTAACCCATGCACGTAGCCTTGAGGCTTTAGGAGTAGATGGTAAACAGTATGGGGTATTTATGACACCTGTTATTTTATCTCGGTTACCCAGTGACATCCACTTGGAATAGTCCAGGGAAGGTTCTAGGCATGAGAGTGATCTCTCATGGTTATTGAAATTTTTACAGAGAGAAATAGAGCGCCGAGAGCGGTCAGACACCTTTAAGGATATTCATGCAGGAAAGTCAGATAATCGTTTTGTTAAATCCAAAAAGAGAGGTAAATTTCAGAGTTCAGCCTCAGCCCTTCAAACGTCTTCCGAAGTTGGTGTAGGCATATATAGGCATAGGTTTCAAAACATACACATGTTTTGTAATAAAGTTCACAAAAGTGAAAATTGTAATGCTATTTTGAAACTCTCTGTGGCTGATCGGGAAGAGGCTATTAGGTCTGCTAAGTTAAGTTTTAGATCTTTGGGAAAGGGGAACTTTTCCAGGGGTTGCTCAGCAAAATGTGTGAAATGTAAAGGAAGGAATAATGTTTTGTGTTGTACTGGCACTAAATCTAATGTAAATGAGAGTAGTCCTAATGGACAAGCTGCAGGCACAAGTGGTTCCTCTGTTACTAATTCTACCGAAAATATCACTCATTGTGGTGTGACTCATTGTGAATCTAACCCAGATAATAATATTTTGTTTCAAACTTGTAGTGTGTTGCAGACTGCAGAGGTCAAAGTTTGGGGTAAGAAAGGCATGTACCAAGCTATTGTACTTTAGACACTGGATCAGACAGATCTTATGTTTCTTTTAAATTTGTGAAAAAAGTCCAACCTAGATGGGTTAGGAATGAATGTATATCGTATTCATCATTTGGGGGTGGTAAAGCCTCTAAAGGGAATCAATGTAATGTGCATGATTTAAATTTGATTGATATTAAAGGGGAGAGTCATTCCTTACTTGCATCTGAAATACCTGATATTTGTGCACCTTTGTTCCGCCCTAGTGTCCCTGATGTATAAATTAAGCATTTTTCTTCTCTACAGTTAGCAGATGATTATATGAATAGTCGTCATGTTAATGTTGATATTTTAGTAGAGTTAGATGCTTATTGGAAGTTCATGTTACCTAATAAATATGTACAGTATGAAAACTTAGTTGCCAAAGAGTCTTTATTTGTATGGATTTTAATTGGTTCTTGTAATGAATCCTTTGATAAAGTAAATGTAAATTCCCAAATTTTGTGTATCAATAATGTTTCTGAATCTGCTTTGAATAACTTTTGGGATTTGGAATCTGTGGGTATTTGTACTAAAGAGGCTGTTTCTAATGATAGTTCATTAAGTAATGTAATAAGTACATCCTCTGAAACTGTAAAATTTAATGATGATAACTTTACCTTGGAAGTCTGATGTTGCTAAACAAAGGCTGCAAAATAATGAAAAACTGGCCAGGAAAAGGTTAGATAATTTAAATGTCAAACTTGAAAAATTTCCTGATCTAAGGAGAAGATATGATGAGGTTTTTAAAGAATATGAGAGAGATTGTATTATTGAGGAAGTTCCTCCCTCTGAAATGGTTACATCTTATCCTGTATATTATTTACCTCACAGACCTGTTGTGCGTGAGAGTAGCAATTCTACTAAGGTTAGGCCTGTGTTTGATGCCTCGGCAGTGGGTTATAATGGCATTTCCTTAAATGACTGTCTTGAATGTGGACCTTCTCTGAATCCTGATCTTGTTGGAGTATTGATAAAATTTAGAAGATGGAAGGTAGCCTTAACGGCTGATATTACTAAGGCTTTCCTGCAGATCAAGGTTCGGAGAGAGGACCAAGATGTACACAGATTCTTATGGAATTGTGATGGTACTGTACGTATTATGAGATTTGTTTGTGTTCCCTTTGGTAATAAGAGAAGCCCATTTTTATTAAATGGTACCATCAAAACTCATTTGAAAAATTATCCCCATTCTAAAGTTGTAAATGAATTATATAATAACTTGTATGTAGATGATTGGTTGTCAGGTGCTGACAGTGATGCTGAAGCATGTGTCAAGTTTAATGAGGCAAGCAAGATTATGGCTGAAGCTGGTATGTCATTGTCTAGGTGGAACTCAAATAGTAAAGCTTTAAGAGAGAAATTTCATGAGATATTTGAATTATATGGGGGAGATGAATCTGTGAAAATACTTGGTATGCAATGGTTTTCTGAAGAAGATTGTTTTACATTTAATGAATTTATTATTGAATCACAGTTTGAAGTGATATCTACTGAGAGGAATGTTCTAAGTGTCATAGCTAGGTGCTTTGACCCTTTAGGCTTAATTAGTCCATTTGTTATGCTTGGTAGAATTCTTTTTCAGGATATATGGAGACTTGGGCTTAACTGGGATGAAGTATTGCCCAAAGAATTAAATTTGAAATTTCAAAATTGGTTAAAGGGTTTTAAGGAACTTTACCCTATGAAGATTCAGCGAAGTTATTTTCCTAGCCTACAGTGGAAAGGCATAAAGGGTTTAGAACTTCATTCCTTTGGGGATGCATCTGAAAGGGGCTTTGGGGCCTGTGTGTATATAAGAGTTCCACTGGGAGATGATCTATTTCAGGTTTCTCTAGTTTTGAGTAGAGGTAAGGTAGCCCCTATCAAGAAAGTTTCATTGCCTCGTTTAGAGTTGTTAGATGCAATACTTTGCTTGGGTATATTAGTATTTGTTAAATCTGGAGGAGGTGTCCTATTATTGTTGGACAGATTCGACTGTTGCTTTATTTTGGATTAATGGAGATCCTAGTCGATGGAAGACTTTCGTAGCAAACAGAGTTACTGAAATTCAGATGCTAACCTCTCTTAGTTGTTGGTATCATTGTCCAGGTAAGGAAAACCCTGCTGATCTAATCTCTAGAGGAATAGCTGCTGAAAGACTTGTTCTTTCTGATATTTGGTTTTTTGGTCCACCTTGGCTTAAAGGGGCCTTACCTTTACAGCATGAGCAAGTACAGATGTCTTTGAATGATGATGAAAATTGTAATAAGATTGTAGTAGCTTGCTTAGCAGTAGAACCTTTTCCCCAAATTTTTGAATTTTTCAGATGGAGTAAATATCCTAAAGCCCTCAATATTATGGCTTGGACTTTGAGATTTATTAAGAAATATAAACCTCAATCTACCAAATACTTTGGTCCATTGACTTATGAGTTAACCAAGGCTAAGACAAAATTGTTTCATTGTGTGCAAAGGGAAGCATATCCTCAGGATATCCTAGCTTTAACTCAAGGTAAACAGCTTAAAAAGTGAAGCCCTTTGAATAAGTTTGACCCCTTTTCGGAAAATGAAGGTCTTTTGAGAATCAAAGGTCGTTTAGAGTACTCTGATCTGTGCTATGAAAGCAAGCATCCTATTATTCTTCCCCCAAGTCATATAGTGAAGGCTTTGGTTCACTTCCAACATGTTCTTTTAAAACATGCTGGTGTGTCTACTCTTATGTCTACTTTGAGAAATAGTTATTGGATTGTTAGACTTCGGAGGTTAGCTAAGGCTGTATGTAGAGAATGTGCGTCTTGCCGCAGGCAAGATTCGAAGGCCTGCCGTCAGCCTGTAGCTCCTCTTCCTGAACTACGAGTCAAATCTGCTCCTCCCTTTACTGTAACTGGTTTAGATTATGCTGGCCCTTTGTTTTGTGCTGACATGCCCCTCAAGAAGTTGTATATTTTACTCTTTACATGTGCTGCTGTACGTTCTGTACATTTAGAGCTTACCGATTCTCTATCTCTGCCAGATTGTCTTCTTGCCATACGTAGATTTACATCAAGGCGTACTATTCCTTCAACATTTTATTCTGATAATGCAAAAACATTTGCTAGTGCTTGTCATGTCTTGCAGCAGCATTATGGCCCACTAGCTCTTCAGTGGAAGTTTATTGTGGCCCGTGGTCCTTGGTGGGGAGGTTGATGGGAGCGCTTGACAAGGTCAGTTGAGTCGGCTCTCAAGAAAACTTTAGGTACGAAATGCCTATCTAGATGTGAGTGAAGTCGAAACATGCATTAACTCAAGGCCTTTAATCTTTGTGGGAGAAGAACCTGACATTTCTAATCCTTTGAGTCCTTCACATTTTCTTATTGGTCGTACTGCAGGTTTTCAACCGGATAATGTTGATGAACATTTTTCTTGCATAACTTTCAGAGACTTGTGTATGCGAGAATCCGCAGTTAGATAAGTTTTGGGAGAAATGGAGTTCGGAGTATATAAGAAATTTGCCCTGTAACATTAAAGGTTTTGTGTCTAAATGTAATTTAAAGAAAGGTTCAGTGAAGACAATGTTCCTAGGTTGTCTTGGCCCCTTGGAGTTATTGTAAAAGTGTATCCGGGTGTTGATGTTGAAACTTCAAAGGGTGTTCTCAAGAGACCTGTTAAAAAATTACATGATCTTGAGATTTCAAGTGCCTCTGACCGAGTATCTGATTATAATGTACCTTGTCTTTGTCTGGATCTGTTTCCGTTAATTCTTGCGAGGATGTTGATAAAGGTGAATGTAGTACTGCTCAACCTGTTGTTGAACTTACATTGTCATATACACATAAGGGTCGTGCTGTAAGGGCTCCAGAGAAATTAAATTTGTAATACTGTACCTTATATATGCGTTTGATCCTTTATGTATATAGGAGTATTGGTAAGTACTCCTATGGTGGGGAGAATGTTGGATGTGAGTAAACCTCCTATTTGATTAATTTTTTTGTCAATGATTTTCTTCATTTTTTCATTCTTTGCTTTTATTAATTTGGGTGTAGAATATGGTTATTTATGTTTGAATAACTGATACTTATTTACCTCGAGCTATCTGGGAAATTTTGTATTTGACTTAACGAAATAAAGGTGAGCATTGTTAATGGCGGTTTGTTTACATCCTGAATTTTCTGTTCCTGCCTTGATGTCTTCTGTCTTCATTCGCTCCCAGAGTTGTTGTCTTGAGTGGAGCAAATACAATTGAATATTCTGTAGACTCTCATTTTTAGGGGGCCTCATTCTGCTTGCATTGGTACTCCTTTTAAATTCCTTTACTCTTCAGCTCTTCATTTTTGGCCTCACATCTTGCTGCCATTCTGCATACATTAGTGTTCCTTCTTAAATCCATCTGCTCTTCTTTTTCTGCTTTAATTAAGGCTAGCTGCCATTCGTCTTACATTATCATTTTCACCGAATTTGCTTTATTGAATTTACAGAATGAGAAGCTCTTTTTGGGTGGCATCATTTTGTAGAAAACTAAAAAATAAAATAACATAAGACTCAGGAAGAATGGCACACAATTTTACTTCTCCTTAAATGATATAGATGACTCTACTGAAACTCTAAACCAAATCCTTGATAGGGTTAGAGAAAGGATGACATTTAAACAACTAAAATTCAATGAAAACAAGACTGAATTCACGGGGGTGGGTAAGAGAAACAGCATGAGAAACTTGGGTAATATTCAAATGAACATAAATAAAGTTAGAGATCTAGGTGCATTTCTTGACTGTAACCTATCGCTAAATGCACAAATAAATATGTCGATTAAAGCGAGAATTGAATTTAAAATAAGTACAATAACCCACCAAGTTATCTGAACCGGTCGTCCAAAATACCTACATATTGCGCAGCCAACGAATCGTGTGAACACGAGAATAGTTACAGATGGCTTCAAAGAGTTGGAACCTAGATATATGTCTATTGTAGGCTCTAGAGCCTTTAGATATGCGTCCCCGAGACTACTCAATAAGCTCCCACGAAACATCCGAATGATTGAAGACATTAGGGCTTTCATACAGAAACTGAAGACTTTATTTCAACAGTCATACAACAGTGATGATTTAACAGTAAATGAACATTTCGCGATATGAAACGTTAAATACTCTGAACGAACAAGGTAAAACTGCAGTGGAGGTCCTGTAGAGAGTGTGGTTTCCCTGCTGTATGGGACTGGAAAAACAACCATCAAAGTAAAGTAAGTCAATCATTAAATATTCTATAGAATTTCCGTTTGGGTGGCATCATCTTGTAGAAAACGGAAAAAAAAGAAATTACATGAAACTCAGTCATTAAATATTCTAAGTTTTTGCACATTTTATCACATGGAAAAGATATCAATGTATGCTGTGTGTGTGGGGCAACACCCTAAGACCCTTATTTTAAGACCAATTTCCAAATTAATATAGCCCCAAATAATCTTCTATGTTCTTTCAATCTCTTCGTCAAAATTCATTGCAATTGGTTCATTATTATTGAATGTAGTTTTAGGAGGTTTGTAATTATGGTGCCCATAGACTCCGCCCTCCCAAAGGGGTTTTTGACTAATATGAAAATAACGTTGTTAGATTTCTCTGTTGTTAAATAATTATTTTTTGAAAAGTTGAAGCCTACAGTGCCAACCTGCCTGATTTCCCCAGATTTCATGGAATAGGGTTTTATAGGATCTATAATTATGGGGCCCGTAGACCCTCAAGGTGGATCTTGATCAAAATGGGTATAGCAGTGTTAGTTTTCTAGGTAGAAATTACATAATATTCGAACAGTTAATATTCTGTAAGTTCCTTGTACAATTTTTCTATAGCGACCACGCAGAGACACCCACAATCACCTCACCAGATCTACTATGCATATCAGACCCTATGACATACTGTTTTTCGCAAATATCTTTGAAACGAAAACTCGGATCAGCATGGTGCTTTGGCAAAGATTGTTTCACACACTCCGCTAATTTTTGACACTCCTGTGCATTGTCAAATGCTGCTAATTATGGCGTTTACTCTTGACTGTGAAATCAAAAACCTGCGTGAGCCATTTACACATTCGAACAGGTGAGGCGTGACGTAGTAGTGACGTCCATTCATCCACTAACTCCGCCCCTGCCTTCCCCTACTACCACCATCCCTCCCTTTCCCTCCCTCCTACCCTACTCCTACTCCCTATTCCCGCCCTCTTTCACCTCCATACCTCCCTGACATCTCCCTCAATCCCCCTTCTCTCTCTCTCTCTCTCTCTCTCTCTCTCTCTCTCTCTCTCT
>NC_090740.1:75454281-75456781 GCF_036898095.1 Palaemon carinicauda
ACAAGCTCTGTTTCTGCCGATTTACATGTTCATACCTGCTATAGGCATGCCCTGGCTGTCACTTTTGCTCTTAAGTGAAGTTTTTTACTAAAACATCAGTGAGGAGCGACGAACTACTCCTAGAGTTTTATAGATATACAAATGATTTTCAGGGTTTGATGGGTGTATGTGAACTACATTTACTCTAGTTTTTGTAGTATTACTTGCCATAGAAAAGTCATAGTAGCCATTTTTCGATATCCGTTCGAGGCCGATTTTCGGCGGCGCCGTAAATTACTCGTAGAATACTTTACATATCTAAATGAAATTTTCTTGGATTTATGGGATGGGTATTTGATTTATCCATATCAATTCTCATGTTGATATCTGCTATAGAAAAGCCACAGCAAATATTTATTTAATTTCGGTATGGGTTGAATGGTTATTTTTGGCTGTGGAGGAAATTGTTCCTAGAATCATTCACATATCCAAATGCAAATTTCAGTGAAAGAAAGGGGAAACAGAGTTTCTCTGTTCCTACGAAATTCCATGGTATTATCTACAATTGAAAAGAAAAGGCTATCATATAGCTCTCTTAAATATGCTGTTAAATGTAGCAACATTACAGTGATCTTTGTGATAGTGAGCGACATCAACGAAGGGCAATGCCGATCTCATAAACATTATCCGTCCCGAGTTGCTGCTAATATTTTTTATACTTTTTCTTCCAACACTTATTTCTCCAATTCCTGATGATTTCCCATTATACAGTATAGACAGAAGAGATTTGGTGACGCTACACTTCCTTGTATTTCTCCTCGTTTTATTGCTATCCTTAGTGTTATGTACCTTCTTGACTCTAATAAAGTTTGGTAAAAAGCCGAATGTCCTTGCCGTCAATATTTAAGCGCCATAAATTTCCATAAGTAGAGAGTTTAAGTTAATGACATCCCTTTTCTTAGTTTATAAAACTTATCTTTATGTGCCTCTATTGCCCTCACTGTTAACATGTGCATGTTGAGTAATAAATTTCTGGTACCTTTCCCTTTTATATATTCACACTGTTCTTTTGCAACTTCTAGTTTTATTTTACTTTTCATTATATTCAATACTACTCATAACCTTATTTTCGTTATTATGCTCAATAAGTGGCTGGACCTATGTAGACTGTCCACAGCATTTGGTTTCTTAGGGATAGCAATGAAGGTGGATCTGTACATCTCTTTTGGAATGTATCCTGTGTTATATTTTTTTTGCCAATTTTACCATTCTTCTTACACTAAAATTTCAGCTTCTCAGTAGCATTTCTATTATCACCCCATCATGGCCAGGGCTTTAGCCTTTCTTTAACTTTTCATCACACCTTTTGTATCCTTTTCTAGTAACTCTTGACCATTCCTGAAAAACATCCTCCGCATATTCTTCCCAACGTATCTAACATCCTGCCTCTAAATCACCATTGCTTATTCTTAATAATTTTCCCTCCCGTCTCTCTCCTTCTTCCAATCACTTGTCTTATTTTCTTGTGAATACTCTCATATCTATGATTTCTTACTAATTCCTCTACTTCTTCACACTGTTTATTGGTACAGTTCTTTCTTTGCTGTGTTGCGTTTCTATCTAATTTATAAGACTAGTTCCTCATACCTTTGAGGATTTTTCTCTTTATTCCTTCTTTCTTCAATCGTATCAGTGCATGCATTCAGTCATAATAATAACTAGGATGAAGGTGACGTGATAATAATATTAATAATTGTGATAATTACAATATGATAACGTAACTACCACTACATTAACGTTGGAGCTATATAATAGCAATGGTTAAAATAATGATAACAGCAATAATGTTTTTTTACAATAGAATAAGAAATATAAGTCGTTATAAATAATTGTGGAATTCATTAAGACCTAAACAAGAGCATAATATGATTATATTGTTCCTGACCAAATATTTTTTTTCGAAGTATATGTTTCAATACCTTATTCTCTCTCTCTCTCTCTCTCTCTCTCTCTCTCTCTCTCTCTCTCTCTCTCTCTCTCTCTCTCTCTCTCTCTCTCTGCATACAAATATAAATTTACTTTCGTTGAAAGGCATGGCTCCTAATTGTAACAAAACATTTCTAGGCGTTTCCTCTTGGCCCAGTAATGAATATTACCTCTCGTTGCCTGATACTTTTATTCAGATCAACTAAAAATGTGAAGAGTTCATCCGCTCTCAATTAATGTAAGTAATTTCTATAGATCTAATAACAGTAACGTCTGGTAATACCGTACTGACAGTGACGTAGAAACACATTAGGCAACAATAGGCATTAATGTATTGCTTCGGGTGTGGCAAGTTACTGAGCGTCGATTATTTATAAGGGCGAGAAAGAAGACTTGGACATTACGGTTAACTAGATGAGAAGCCCACACTATTTCCCTCTCGATTTTGTCACAGTTTTGATACCGAAATAATAAGTATATAGTTCATAGAATTTATATTATACAGAAAAATGTGTAAGAGATTTCCACATCCATT
>NC_090740.1:75466781-75494281 GCF_036898095.1 Palaemon carinicauda
CTGCCGCCTTATAGCTGTTAAGTAGTATACTTTAAAGCTAGTTATGGTGAGTGCCGGCACATTACCTTCTATACTGTACCTGTATTCTTCAGTATAGCATATACTGTAGGGAGAAAACTATAGTATAGTATTGTTACAACACTGTGTTTTCTAACACTTTTGTGTTGTCTTGCACAGCCCTTTGGTGTTGCCTTACAGATAAGAAAGTGAGTCCTTTCTTGTCTACTATCCGGTATTTTAAAATCATACCTTAGGTGTGAGCTACACCTGTTTCCTCTGGAAATTTTTCATTGGTTACTCTAGGACAGATTAACCATACGATTTTATTATCTGGAAGGCTGCAACATTTGTCTGTGCGGGAAACACAAGTGTGTGTCTTTCCTTTCTGTTTTGTTATGCTAAACTGTGCATATCCAGTGATACGTAGTTCACTTGATACTCATGGAAATTTCCTCTCTTTACAGGAGGACCATCCGAAGTGCGGAAGTGTTTTCTGCAACGTCCGCAGCAAGAACTTCTGCGGACATGAGTTATGTAGGAGGCACGCAGCATGTGCTGTCTCCAAGGGTGATCTCCGGTATTGGGACCCTCAGGTATGTACCGTGTGCTCTAACCTGATTACTGAGGCTTTTGATTCCCCTAGGACGGCGGAATCAAGGGATTTAGCAAGGGAGAAGCTTCGTGCCTGGGAAAGGGGCTTCCAGAAGAACACCTCTGGACCTTATCTTCCAAGTGAGAAGATGAGGGCTTACCTTTTCCCCAGGGCATCAGCTGATGCAGTGATTCCCCAGCCTCAAAGGAGATCCCCCTAGTTCAGATCCCGGTGGATGCTGAAGTCGCGGTCGCCTTGCAGGACATCCAGTTGGACGACAGGATGTCAGACGTGTCCGAGCGTCTGGAGGAAGACCTCCTGGCAGAAGGCCAGTATGAAGATCAAGCCCCAGACATTGTAGAGGAAGAGGCCGACGAGGCGTCGGCTGCTCCGGTTCAGGTCCCTGGACCTATTCCCTCAACATCGTCCGCTTTCCCAGTAGAGCTGGGACAGGCCCTCTCCTCCATTGTTGGAATGATCCAACAAATGCAGAAGGAGAATAATGAGAAGGCGGCTGCAATGGAACTGCAGATGCAGAAGCTTGCAGCATCACGTGGGCCCTAGAAGAGGCTCAACGTGAAAGACCTTCCCTTGTGCTCAGATGCTAACCCGTGGAGATATGCTGAGCACATGCCGATGACGATCGGAAAGATCGTCATGTCGGATAAGTTGGGTTCAGTTCCCCTAGAGCAGTGATTCCCAACCTTTTTGTGATCGAGTACCACTTGGAGGTCCCGTACAGTCGCCGCGTACCACCTGGTTCCAGAGAAACTAAATTTGATCAGATACCACTTTATTTCTATAATTGTAAAAATAGAACACGCAAATTAACTAAGAAAACAACAACTCAATGCGAGGGCTGTATCTGCTTCTTCTCCACCAGCTGGTCAATGCGGGGCATGACTTTGCTCACAGCACATCGGAAATCATGCCCGAGCGCAGCAAGACGGTTCATGCTCTTCAACTTGATGGTCATGAAGGCTGAGAACCCCTGCTGGCACTCCCACGTCGAGGGGAAAATCAGTAGCTGGGGAACAGCGTGATGGGCTAGCGTTGGGTACGAGGAGGCCATGCTCACCCGGAAGTTTAAAGGAGAGCATCTTTTTGAAGTAAAATATAACTAAAAGTCGTTCATGACCCCAAAAGTATTCGCGTACCACCTGGAAGGCCCTCGCGTACCACTAGTGGTACGTGTACCACAGGTTGGGAACCACTGCCCTAGAAGAGGTGGAATTCTGGCCCAACAAAGGGTCATATCCGGACTGTTATGTCCGTTTGAGGAAGGAACCAGCTTCAAAGGAGGAGACAGAGCCGAAGGAGGTCATAGTGATGGACCAAGCTTTGCTTTCATCTTCAATGAAAGAGAGGGGCTTCACGAACTCAAAGGTGGCTGCATTGAGTAAGAAGCACCCTTCCTTTGTGTCCTCTCCTGCTAGAGCCTTCCCCTTTTTGCAGAAAGGGTTTGCGGCTGTGTTAAAAGCAGTCGAGGCTGGCAAGCCATGCCCCTCCTTGGAGGAGTGTAAACCCTTGTCGCTGGCCCTACCTATGGACCACAAGGACTGGAAGGACGTCCATCTTACCTTCTCAGTCGGGAAGTTGGAGGCTGATATTGCCGGACGTCAGTTCGGTGAGAACCTCCCTAAGCTGGCTGACTTTCTTTTGCGGAGGGAGCTTGAGACGAAAGAAAGACTGGCTGCCTCAATGTCTCTTCAGACCACTCTTGAGACGATGGCAAGTGACCCCAAGGTCCATGAGATGTTCATGGTAGTGGCCAAGACTCATCTGGCCACAGTGACGAAGGATCTTTACAGCTTCGTCAGGGCGAGGAGAGCTTGTAGGGAGTTTGTGTTCGCCTCGGCTGCGGTGAGGCACGAGCCAAGGAAACTAATCTCCTCCAACATTTTGGGCAAAGACCTTTTCCCTAGCGAATCGGTCAAGGAGGTTGTTGATAAGGCCGTCACGGAGAATAGGAACCTTCTCCAGAAGTGGGGCCTGTCTATCAAGAGAAAGTCTTCCCCGTATGAGGGTCCCCAACCAAAGAGGAAGACTAAGAGGACTAGGCTACCTTCTCGGCCGGCCAAGCCATTTAGACAGCAACAGCAACAGCAATTGCCGATGCCTTCAGTGCCCAAGGTGGTGGCACAAACCCCGACCACATTCCAGTGGGTACCCCAAGCCGTGTCGACACAGTCCCCGGCATTCAACCTAACGTTCGAAGGGCAGTTAACTTCCTTTCGAGCAAAGCCTAGAGGATCAGCCAACGGTTCGTCTAGGCACCCCTCAAGGGGAAGGGGATTCAGGGGTGGTTGCGGTCAGGGAGGCAAGACCTCAGGACAACAGTCCAAGTGAGATGATACCGGTAGGAGGGACACTTCAGAATTTCCAGGATCGGTGGACCTTCGATCCCTGGGCCCACAGCCTACTCAAGAATGGACTGGGCTGGAGCTGGTAAAGCACTCCACCCCCGTGCCCTCGGTTTTTCCAACACTCCACCCCCGTTCTGGAGGAGTACATCCAATATCTGTTGGAGAAAAAAGTTATCCGAAGGGTAAAGTCCATCAAATTCCAAGGGAGGCTGTTTTGTGTTCCCAAGAAGGACTCGGAAAAACTCAGAGTCATTCTGGACTTGTCGCCACTCAACAAGTTCATAGTGAACTGCAAGTTCAAGATGCTAACACTGCAACACATAAGGACCTTACTGCCCAAGAGGGCATTTACCGTCTCCATAGATTTGTCAGACGCCTATTGGCACGTTCCAATCAATCGTCGACTCTCCCCCTACCTAGGGTTCAAGCTACAACGAAGACTATACACCTTCAGAGCCATGCCATTCGGGCTAAATATAGCCCCAAGGATCTTCACGAAGCTTGCGAGCGTAGCTCTCAAACAATTACGTCTAAAGGGAATTCAGGTAGTAGCCTACCTGACGACTGGCTGGTGTGGGCAGCATCCAAGACAGAATGCTTGCAAGCTTCCCTGCAGGTGATCCAGTTCCAAGAGTATCTAGGCTTCAAGATCAACAGAAAAAAGTCTCGACTTTCTCCATCTCAAAAGTTCCAGTGGTTGGGAATCCACTGGGACCTAATGTCACACCAATTCTCCATCCCGGCGAAGAAAAGAAAGGAGATAGCTGGTTCTGTCAAGAGACTTCTGGATTCCGAAAGGATATCAAGACGCGAACAGGAGAGAGTTCTGGGTTCTCTCCAGTTTGCTTCGGTAACAGACCCGGTGCTAAGAGCACAGCTAAAGGATGCAACCGGAGTTTGGAGAAGTTATGCATCAAATGCGCAAAGAAATCTGAGAAGACCAGTTCCGCTCCGTCTACGTACTCTTCTCAGGCCTTGGTCCCAAGCTAGACTACTAAAGAAGTCGGTACTTCTTCAGCCACCTCCCCCGTCAGTGACTATTCACGCAGACGCCTCGAAGGAGGGGTGGGGAGGTCATTCTCATCGGAAGAAGTCCCAAGGGACTTGGTCCAATCTATTCAAGACATTTCACATAAACTTTCTAGAAGCTATGGCAGTGCTCCTTACCTTGAAGAAAGTCTCCCCGCTTCGCTCGATCCACATAAGGTTGGTGCTGGACAGCGAGGTGATTGTGAGATGCTTGAATTGACAAGGATCAAGGTTGCCACCTCTCAACCAGGTGATGTTGGCCATCTTCCGACTGGCGGAAAAGAAGAAGTGGTACCTGTCGGCAATTCACCTTCAAGGAGTCCGTAATGTGACAGCGGACGCTCTATCCAGGTTCACACCGATAGAGTCGGAATGGTCCCTAGACGCAGGATCGTTCTCCTTCATCTTGAGTCAAGTCCCAGAACTGCAGATAGACCTCTTTGCGACGAAAGACAGAAAGAAGTTGCCCCTGTACGTGTCCCCGTACGAGGACCCCTTGACGGAAGCAGTGGACGCGATGTCTCTCAACTGGAACAGATGGTCCAGGATTTATCTGTTCCCTCCTCACAACCTTCTGTTGAGGGTCCTCAACAAACTAAGCTCCTTCAAGGGGGTAGCGGCAATAGTGGCCCACAAGTGGCCGAACAGCGTGTGGTTCCCTCTGGCATTGGAACTACAGTTGAAGTTTCTACTGCTACCAGATCCAGTTCTGACCCAGCGAGTCCAGAAGTCGACTGTCTGCGCTTCATTACAGAAAACCCGGACCCTGCAGCTCATGATTTTCTCTCCCTAGCGGTGAAAAAGCGTTTCGGGATTTCGAAAGACAGCATAGACTTCCTAGAGGAATATAAGTGCAAATCTACTAGAAGGCAATACGAGTCATCTTGGAGGAAATGGGTGGCCTTTGTCAAGGCGAAGAATCCATAGGGGATCTCGACGGACTTCTGCTTATCTTTCTTCATCCACCTCCATGGTCAAGGGTTGGCAGCTAACACAATTTCAACGTGTAAGTCGGCTTTGACAAGACCCATTCTATATGCCTTCCAGGTCGACCTCGCTAACGAGATCTTTAATAAAGTTCCGAAAGCCTGCGCTAGGCTCAAACCTTCAGCACCTCCAAAGCCCATTTCATGGTCTTTAGATAAAGTTCTTCATTTTGCTTCACTGTTGAACAATGAGGAGTGTGCGTTAAAGGATTTGACCCAAAAAGTTATTTTCCTATTTGCACTCGCGTCTGGGGCCAGGGTTAGTGAGATTGTAGCCCTCTCGAGAGAGGAAGGTCGTGTTCAGTTCTTGGATGGGGGAGAGCTGAACCTGTTTCCGGATCCTACGTTTCTCGCCAAGAACAAGTTACCCACCAACAGGTGGGGTCCCTGGAGAATCTGCCCTCTGAAAGAAGATGCATCTCTATGTCCAGTAGAATGCCTAAAGGTCTATCTTCGTAGAACTTCAGACTTCAAGGGTGGTCAACTATTCAGGGGAGAAACATCAGGCTCAAATTTATCACTGAAACAACTCAGGGCGAAAATCACATATTTTATTCGCAGAGCGGATCCAGACAGTACACCCGCAGGTCACGATCCGAGGAAAGTTGCCTCATCCTTAAATTTCTTTAATTGTATGGATTTTGAACATCTTCGTTCATACACTGGCTTGAAGTCTTCCAGAATGTTCTTTCGTCACTATGCGAAGCAAGTGGAGCAACTAAAGAGGTCTGTGGTAGCAGTGGGTTGCGTCGTTAACCCTGCTGTTTAACTCTGCGGGGAACAGTGGATTTAATTGGGACGATTAATTCCAGGCTGAGTGTGTAGTTACATACTGTGCTACAAACTAAGTGTGAGGGCACCGGGTTGCCCACGTTGACTGTTCCACTTTCAAAGGTGAACTTAGCATAAGTGCAGACATGTGTGCCGAGCGTTTCTAACGCTAATGTGACTGATTAGTAATACAGACTTTTATAACTTTGATACCTCGGTATGTTAAAAGTGGCACTAACAAGTTTCTGTTTACTATCATGCTTATGCTTAAATTTTTGGTTATCCTCCTCTTAAATATATATATATATATATATATATATATATATATATATATATATATATATATATATATATATATATATATATATATATATATATATATATATATATATATATATATATATATATATATATATATATATATATATATATATATATATATATATATATATATATAATTGTTGTTAACCTGTTTATTTATTGTCTGTCAATAAACTTGTTCTTGAGATCCTTGCGTCTCCTTCACCTGTGTCAATTTATTGATAATAATTGAGCATTCATTCTATGCATATTTATCTGGGATAATTCTAATAGATTTTTCCTTTATGCAAGCTAATTTTGCATTGGTTTATCCTTTTCCTTAGCGGGAGGACTCCATCCCCTAAGGGGACAGTGGCGGATATACAAGTTTCCTCCTACGCGGATATAAACCTTTGTCCAATACAGTATTCAATGGAGAACTGGTCGATATTTCATATTGACGCAGTGGTTCTTTACAAACTATGCTTTACATAATATAGGGTGAGACCACTATGTTGGCTTGCCTGTTATTCATACATAGGTATATGTACTCTTCGAGACTTTTCCAGAGTCTAGTAGGACTCTTCCCTGTAGGGGGCAGGAAGCTCTAACATGGTTTATGGTTAGTTGAAAAGATGTATAACGGTAACATCTTAGGTCTCTAGGTCTAGTCGACCGGGGAAATACCTCCGGAGAGTACAGCACGTTTTGAGAATCCACAGATACAGTAATGCTCTGGTATACTTCCATCAGGACGACATGGCTTGAGCCCAAAAAACGGATTTTGAGCGAAGCGAAAAATCTATTTTTGGGTGAGATGGCCATGTCGTCCTGATGGACCCGCCCTTCCCTTTCTATGAAAGGGCTGTAGGACCCCTCCCTACATACAGTATCTGTAGCACCTCGTGTATCGCTACAAGGAATACAGATGGCGCCAGGATCGGCGCAATGCATGCTTACGAAACGGGAGAAGAGAGAGCCTTGCGAGCGGCTCTCCTTTTTCTTTCTCGTTTTTGTTTTCTTGCTAATTGACCCCTTCGAAGTGTTATCTCTGTTCGGGGTTGTTAGGTTGTTTGACTGTCAAACAACCTAGTTTCAATTTTTTTGTAACTGCCCTTTTCTTTATTTAGGTGGGGGTCTTTGTTTACTTTGGTCACGTTGTGAGTGACATGCTTTAGTCAGGTTTGGGAAACCAGAGGGACCGTTTCTCGGGATGCAGTCGAGAAAGAGCAGCAGACCCAGCTTTGGAGTCTCTCCTAGTTGGTAGTGACTTGTCCTCAACCTGGTCCTCGAGGTCGAGATGGTTTGGAAGCGTTGTTTTTCGGTGGCAGCAAAGTGGCTGTTGTGTTCGACACTGTCGTGGTAGTTCCCGCAGTGTTCGATGGACGTCCTCGAGGATCAGGGATTGTTTATGAATGTTTGTATGTTGGAGGAACCAGTGTAATAATGAGAAGTTTCTCTTATTAATTTTTCATGGCTACTGTTTACTGTGTTTTTTGTTGTCGATTAATTTTGATAATTGTTTATCATGTACTTTAACTTCACGTAAACTATATTTGTAATTTTAAAGTTTAACTTATTTTGTGGTAACAATCTTTTGTCTCTGTGCTTCCCAATACCTGAACTCATTGTAATTATTGTAAATACTTGTAGTTATTGTATAATTTTTGTAAAATAAACTAGGTTAAGGTACTTAAGTGTTTTCTGTTTTACCCACCCCTTTGGTTGTTGCAGTCCATCGGTCCATTATAGTCCCAATTCTTGTAGTATTTTAAAAGAACCTGTTGAACCATTAAGGCGGTTCATAACATTGGCGACCGTGACAGGATTGGGTCTGTTTTGGCTGATGGTTCTGTGACTTCTTTGGGGGTGGGTGAGATTGTGATTTGAAAAAAAAAAAAATTTTTGAATTTTTTTTTTTTTTGAGTATGGAGGTGTTAGGTTGTTTGACTGTCAAACAACCTAGTTTCAATTTTTTTGTAACTGCCCTTTTTCTTTATTTAGGTGGGGGTCTTTGTTTACTTTGGTCACGTTGTGAGTGACATGCTTTAGTCAGGTTTGGGAAGCCAGAGGGACCGTTTCTCGGGATGCAGTCGAGAAAGAGCAGCAGACCCAGCTTTGGAGTCTCTCCTAGTTGGTGGTGACTTGTCCTCAACCTGGTCCTCGAGGTCGAGATGGTTTGGAAGCGTTGTTTTTCGGTGGCAGCAAAGTGGCTGTTGTGTTCGACACTGTCGTGGTAGTTCCCGCAGTGTTCGATGGACGTCCTCGAGGATCAGGGATTGTTTATGAATGTTTGTATGTTGGAGGAACCAGTGTAATAATGAGAAGTTTCTCTTATTAATTTTTCATGGCTACTGTTTACTGTGTTTTTTGTTGTCGATTAATTTTGATAATTGTTTATCATGTACTTTAACTTCACGTAAACTATATTTGTAATTTTAAAGTTTAACTTATTTTGTGGTAACGATCTTTTGTCTCTGTGCTTCCCAATACCTGAACTCATTGTAATTATTGTATATACTTGTAGTTATTGTATAATTTTTGTAAAATAAACTAGGTTAAGGTACTTAAGTGTTTTCTGTTTTACCCACCCCTTTGGTTGTTGCAGTCCATCGGTCCATTATAGTCCCAATTCTTATAGTATTTTAAAAGAACCTGTTGAACCATTAAGGCGGTTCATAACAGGGGTGCAGATTGCCATGTGGCGTGTCAAGAATATGTCCTCTGATATTTCGCGATATCCCTGGTTCTTTTATTAGGGATATTCGCTCCAGGAGTTAAAATTCTGGGTACCTTAAGGTAAATTCTCTGGGAATATCGCCGTAGTTGTAATATACCCTAGGAAGCTACCCTATAGGAACTTCCATCAGGACGACATGGCCATCTCACCCAAAAATAGATTTTTCGCTTCGCTCAAAATCCGTTATACATATATATATATATATATATATATATATATATATATATATATATATATATATATATATAAAATCATATATATAAATATATATATGTATATATATACATATATTTTTGGGCTCAGGCCATGTCGTCCTGATGGAAGTTCCTATTAGGTAGCTTTCTAGGGTATATTTGACTACAGTGATATCCCCAGAGAATTTTACCTTAAGGTATCTAGAATTCTAACTCCTGTAGCGAATATCCCAAAATGATCTCACAGGGATATCGCCTAATATCAGAGGACGTATTCTTGACAAGCCACATAGCTATCTTCACTCCGAAGGGTATTAACCCTTCGAGGTACAGTGACAAGAATCTGAAACGAGAATGAAAAAAGAGCCGCTCATAAGGCATCTCTCCGATTCCATTTCCAGTGTGTATCTGATGAAGGCGGTAGCGCCCTCTTCATTCCTTTTCGTGTAGCTCTACTACTCGGTGTTTTCCATTGTGTTCTCTCGTTAGTTTGGATTTTATTCAACATTTTGATGACTTCTCCGGCCTCTTTTGCCTCTGGAAAGTTGAGTATTATCTTTACTATGTATAAATGTAAGCTCTTGTCGTTTTGAATTAAATCAAAAGTGATATTAACGTAAACAAGAGCTGTTGCTTACCAGAGGCATCCTGGATGCTATCGCTCACTCTTTATGGGTCATTTAGTTAGCTAGAGCGACGTTCCCGGTTTGTTACGCTTTAATAATTTAACTATTTAGCTCCTCTAGGATTGCTTATATTATACCGTCAGTTTTTAGTTCGGTGATTTCGACACGGGTCGAGGTACCGATCTTGCCCTTCGCGAGGCTTAGTAGCCTAGACATCTGGCCCTAGTACTTTCATGCATGATATAAGTTTTTCCGAGTGTTATATTATTGAAGCTATAGGCAAATATTTTATACATGTAAGATATTGTTGAATGTTTTTTCCAAGATTGTATACGAGAGTGTTTCGGTGATTTAGGTAATCGATTCTCACCTTACCTAGTCTAGTATTCTAGGTACAGTAGTATACTTTCACACATCCCCGATTGTTCATCTCTCCTCCGAAGGCTAAGTTCAATCCCTCTCTCCCTCTGAAAGCCTTTGGCTTAATCCTAGTAGTTCTACCTGTATGATAATCCAGGTATAACTATTCTAGGATATGTCTGTCCTGTCCTGATAACCAGAGTGACTAGTTTTTTGGGTTAGGGCAGAACATCAGAGTTTCTAGTCTGTGGTCTGCTTCTTCCTAGCATAGAGAATGATTCTACTTTGCTAGGTTAGGGGCGGACACAGGAAGCTTTGCTTCCCTAGTCCATGTCGGAAGGATTCTGTAAGAGATGATTCCTACCTCTTGTGGCCTAGCAGACTGTCCTGTGTTGTTTTTCTCGGGCTGGAGAATGAGTTTTTTCTGTTGCCTGGCGAAATAACTTCACCTAACTTTGTTATGGTTGGGAGGAGGATAGCAAGCATTGCCAGTCTTCCTCCCTAATAGACAACTCCTGGTTAGGATGAGCTTCCCTAACTGCTGAGTGTGTCTCTTGCTAGGACGAAGTCTATAGGACCCTTATCCCTTCCCCACCTCTATTTTTTTTTATTTTCTTTTGGCCATAGTCCTACTTCCGTACCTAGCATAGGTTAGGATGAAGGACCGGCTCAGCTCTCTTCCGGCTGGCATTAAGTGTCGGCCGGCAGAGACCCTTCGTTCTTTGCAGAGTGAATCCCAGACCTCCCTTGGTCTCCCTTTCATGTCTGCAGGTAGAGCCCGGCAGGCTATGGATTCTTTGGAAGCCTGAATGTTACATTCTCCCCTTCCATAAGTTCACTCTTTCTGGATGGAAATTCGTATGGCATACCGTCTTATAACCTTACATCTATACTGTTTCTCTGACTATTGTGTTGCACCCCTAACCCAGCAGGTAGAGGTTCTCTGGTTCTTGGCTACTGTCGGTGGGCATGAGTATTATTACCTTTGCCTACCGGCAGTGGAAACACAGCTCGAATCTGCTGGCCACTACGATTAGCGGCCGGCAGCCGGGTTTTAGTGTTTTCAGCCGTCGGCTGGCAATGATTGCCGGCCGGCACACAGTCGCGAATCAGTGGGCTGCCGCCTATTATTTAAAGATAGTATATCTTTGATCTAAACAGTGGTGGATGCCGGCCGGCATGTGCAGGCGCACGCCGGCACGTACCGGCGCGTGCTAGCCGGCACAACAGCATGCAATGTACAGTAGTTGCTATATTTGTAGTGTAGTACAAATTGCATTAGCAAAAACTACTGTACAGAGCTTGTGATAACACTAAAGTTCTTCATCATACTTAATGTTATCTTGTACAGCCTTTTGTTGAGACCGTACAATATATAGAAAGTAAGTTCTTTCTGTATTCTTTCTATCCCATATATTAAAACTTTATCTCAAGGTGTGAACTACACCTTAAATTTCCGTTTAGGAAATTACATAAGGTATTCTAGAATAGAATTAACCTTAGTTTTAATATCTCGGGAGGTTTCAGTAATGGGCTGGGCAGGAAATACAAGTATGTGTCTTTCCTTCTTTCTCTTATAGCTTTTCTATATAAGCTAAATGTCTCAATATAAGTGAATGCCTTCACTTGATACTCATGGATTTTTCTTCTCTTTACAGGAGGACCATCCGAAGTGCGGGAGTGTGTTCTGTAATGTCCGCAGTAAGAACTTCAGTGGACATCAATATTGCAGGAGGCACGCAGCATGCGCAGCCTCCAGAGGTGATCTCCGCTATCGTGACCCTCAGGTTTGTACAGTTTGTTCTAACCTGATTACCGAGGCTTTTGACGACCCTAAGTCGACAGAGTCAAGGGATGCTGCCAGGGATACGTTACGATCCTGGGGGAGGGGTTTTCAGATAAACACCTCAGGTCCCTACCTTCCAAATGAGAGGATGAGGGCCTACCTTTTCCCTAAAGCATCGGCTGATGCAATCATCCCCCAGCCTCAGGTGGAGATACCAACTGCCCAGAATCCGGTAGATTCTGAAGTCTCAGCCGCCCTTCAAGACATCCAATTGGACGATAGGAAGTCGGAGGTGTCGGATTCTACTGAGAAGGACCTTCTAGGAGAAGGTCAGGAGGAGGAGCTGTTCCAGGCTCCTCAAGTAGAAGAGGAAGAAATCGACGAATTGTCGGTTATATCGGTTCCGGACCCAGAACCTGTTCCTTCTACATCGTCTGCTATCCCAGATGAACTGGGAAGGACTCTTCCTTCCATTGTTGAGATGATCCAACAAATTCAAAGGAAGAATGATGAGAAGGAAGCTGCAATGAAACTGGAAATACGTAGACTTGCAGCATCACGTGGGCCCCAGAAGCGGCTCAGCGTGAAGGATCTTCCTTTGTGCTCGGATATCAATCCTTGGAGGTATGCCGAACACATGCCAATGACAACCGGAAAGATCGTGATCTCAGAAAAGTTGTGAACAATTCCCCTGGAAGAAGTAGAATTTTGGCCCAACAAAGATTCTTATCCGTACTGCTATGTCCGTCTTAGGAAGGAGCCAGCCTCAAAGGAGGAGACAGAACCGAAGGAGGTCATAGTTTTTGACCATAGTAAAGCTCAGACGTTACTTACTAACGAGCTCAATGTAAGAGAGGGGCTTCACTAACTCAAAGGTGCCCGTCTTGAGTAAGAAGCTTCCCTCCTTTGTGGCCTCTCCTACCAGAGCCTTTCCCTTCTTGGAAAAGGGATATAAGGCAGCCTTAAAGGCGGTGGAGGCAGGGAAACCATGCCCCTCCTTGGAGGAGTGCAAGCCGTTATCTCTGACCTTGCCCTTGGACCAAGAAGACTGGAAGGACGTACACCTTACCTTCTCAGTCGGGAAGCTGGAATCTGATATTGCTGAACGCCAGTTCGGTGAGGCACTTGCAAAACTGTCGGAGGTTCTCTTGCATAGAGAGCAAGAGACAAAGGAAAGACTTGCGGCATCAATGTCGTTGCAAACGACACTAGAAATGATGGCATGTGACCCCAAGAACCAGGACATGTTCATGGTTGTGGCCAAAACCCATCTGGCTAAAGTTACGAAGGATTTCTATAGCTTTATTAAAGCTAGGAGAGCCTGTAGAGAGTTCATGTTTGCCTCGGCTGCGGTGAGGCACGTACCGAGGAAACTAATCTCCTCTTGTATTTGGGGTAAAGACCTCTTCCCTAATGAAGTGGTTGAAGAGGTAATAGACAAGGCTGCCACAGAAAATAGGAATCTTCTCAAAAAGTGGGGCTTAGATCTCAAGAGAAAGTCTTCTCCGGATGAAGGTCCCCAACACAAGAGGAAGACAAAAAGGCCTAGGCCATCCTCTCGGCCGGCTAAACCCTACCGACAGCAACAACAACAACTTCCTGTGACCGCGATGCCTCAGATAGTGGCACAACCTCCAACCACGTACCAGCTAGTACTTCAACAAGTGGCGACACAGTCGCCAGTTTCAAACCCAGCCTTCGAAAGGCAGACTTCTTCCTTTCGTTTGAGAGCTAGAGGAACAGCCAGAGGTTCTTCTAGACGCCCTTCAAGAGGAAGGGGATACAGGGGAGGACGTGGTCAAGGAGGCAAGGCCTCAGGTCCACAACAGCAGAAGTAAGATACTTCCAGTAGGAGGGAGACTACAGCTATTTAGGGATCGCTGGACCTTCGATCCCTGAGCCCACAGCCTATTTAAAAATGGACTAGTTTGGAGCTGGAGCAGTCCTCCACCTCATTTTCCTCAATTCTTCCAACACTCATTCCTCGTTCTGTAAGAATATGTCCGAGAACTTTGTGTTCCAAAGAAGGACTCAGAAAAATTCAGAATCATTCTAGACTTGTCGCCACTCAACAAGTTCATAGTGAACTACAAGTTCAGAATGCTCACGCTTCAGCACATAAGGACCCTGCTGCCCAGAAGGGCATATACTGTCTCTATAGACTTGTCTGACGCTTATTGGCACGTTCCAATTAATCGTCACCTCTCCTCCTACCTAGGCTTCAAGTTACATAGAAAACTTTACGCCTTCAGAGCCATGCCTTTCGGGCTAAACATAGCCCCAAGGGTTTTCACGAAGCTCGCAAACGCAGCCGTCCATCAATTACGCCTAAAGGGGGTCCAAGTAGTAGCCTACTTGGACGACTTACTGGTGTGGGCAGCATCCAGGACAGAATGCATGCAATCTTCTAAGATAGTGATCCAGTTCCTGGAACATCTGGGATTCAAGATCAACATCAAAAAGTCTCGACTTTCTCCAGCTCAAAAATTTCAGTGGCTGGGAATCCACTGGAATTTGGAGTCACATTGGCTTTCCATTCCTAGTAAGAAGAGGAAAGAAATAGCAGTATCTGTCAAGAGACTATTGAAATCCAAACAGATATCAAGATGCGAACAGGAGAGAGTGCTGGGTTCTCTACAGTTTGCTTCGATAACAGATCCAGTGCTAAGAGCACAGCTTAAGGATTAACAGGAGTCTGGAGAAAATACGCATCAAACGCGCGAAGAGATCTAATAAGACCACTTCCGACTCGATTGTGAATGCTTCTCAAGCCGTGGCCCAATGCCAAGCAATTGAAGAAATCAATACTTTTTCAACCTCCTCCCCCGTCAGTAACTATCCACACAGACGCTTCAAAGGAAGGCTGGGGAGGCCACTCTCATCAGATGAGAGTCCAAGGAGCTTGGTCAAATCTTTTCAAGTCATTTCACATCAACTTTCTAGAAGCCATGGCAGTACTTCTGACACTGAAGAAAGTTTCTCCTCGCCACTCGACCCACATAAGACTGGTTCTAGACAGCGAGGTGGTAGTGAGATGCCTGAATCGACAAGGGTCGAGGTCACCTCAAATCAACCAAGTGATGTTGGCCATATTCCGTTTGGCGGAAAGGAAGAAATGGCACCTGTCAGCAGTTCACATTCAAGGTTTCCGCAATTTGACAACGGACGCTCTATCCAGGTTTACACCTATAGAGTCAGAATGGTCCCTTGACGCAGGATCGTTCTCCTTCATCTCGAGTCAAGTCCTAGAGCTGCAGATAGACCTCTTTTCGACGAAAGACATCAAGAAAATAGATCGTTACGTGTCCCCTTACGAGGATCCGTTAGCGGAGGCAGTGGACGCTATGTCCCTGGACTGGAACAGATGGTCTAGTATCTATCTGTTCCCTCCGCACAACCTCCTTTTGAAGGTCCTCGATAAGCTGAGATCCTTCAAAGGGAAAGCAGCAATAGTGACCCACAAGTGGCCAAATAGCGTGTGGTTCCCTCTGGCATTGGAACTACGACTAAAATTCGTACCGCTACCGGATCCATCCCTGTCTCAGCGAGTACAGAAGTCGACTATCTTCGCTCCATCACAGAAAACACGGAACCTACACCTCATGATCTTCTCTCCTTAACGATGAGAAAAAGATTCGGTGCTAAAAAGTCAGTTTAGACTTTTGGAGGCCAGAGTTAGTGAAATAGTGGCTCTCTCTAGAGAGGAAGGCCACGTCCAGCTCTTGGAGGGAGAACTGAATCTATTTCCAGACCCAACGTTTCTTACCAAGAACAAGCTACCCACCAACAGGTGGGGTCCCTAGAGAATCTGCCCTCTGAAGGAAGATGCATCTCTATGTCCAATGGAGTGCCTAAAGGTCTATCTTCATAGAACTTCAGACTTTATGGGAGGACAGCTGTTCAGCAGAGAAACCCTGGGCTCAAAGTTATCTATAACTAAGGGCGAAATTCACCCGTGTTATTCGCAGAACGGATCCAGACAGTACACCCGTTAGTCATGATCCGAAGAAAGTTGCCTCTTCCATAAAATTTCTTTAATTATATGGACTTGTTTGCACACCGGCTGGTAGTCATCCAAGGCATTCTTTATGCACTATGCGAAGCAAGTGGAGCAACTTAAGAGATCTGTGGTAGTAGCAGGTAGAATTCTTTATCCTTCAGTTTTAAGTCTGCGAGGAACAGTGTAATTAATTTGGGACGATTAATTAAGAGGGTGGGTGTGTAGTCACTGTATGTTACCACACGCTAAGCGATAGGCCACGAAAGTGTCCTTACAAACTGTTCCATTAATGTCGGTAAACTATAGCATAATACGGACACTTGTGCCAAGCGTTTTTTACGCTATTGTATATAAACAGTATACAGACTATATCATTATTATTAATAATTCTATTGAAGTGGCAAATCTGATTCCTAGTAGACGAAACAATATGTTCTGTTGACTGTTTTTCTTTATGCTTTAACGCATATCATCATATCATCCACATTTTATAAATTTTATAAATGTTGATCTGATATGTTTGTTTATTAAATTTTAATAAACTAGTTCATAGTGAAACCTGCGTCTTATTCGCCCACACTCATTTTATTAGAAATGTACTGAGCATTAAGATTAGAATATGGATATTTTTATCATGGTATGTCTTTCAAGACTGTTCCTTGATTCAAGCAAAAGTCCACTCACTCTAACCCTTCCTTGGAAGGGTTGACATGGTACTCTAAAGGGATAGTGGCAAAGAGGCAAAATTTGTTCCTATGTGGATACAACCATTATCCAAGAGTTTATAAAAGTAGTCGCATTGGGGAAGGCGTCACGAATTCATACTGACATTGGTGACTTATACAAACTTTGCTTTATATTGTATAAGGCGAGACCACTATACAAGCTTGTCATTTTGTCATCCATAGTTATTATGTACTCCTCGAGACTTTTTCCAGAGTCTAGTACGACTCTTCCCTGTAGGGGCAGGAAGCACTAACATAGTTCATGCTTAGATGAAATGATGTATGACGGTAACATCATAGGTCTCTAGGTCTAGACGGACCAGAAAAATACTTTCTTGAGAGTACGGCACTGATTGAGAATCCACAGGTACAGTAATGCTCTGGTAAACTTCCATCAGGACGACATGGCCTGAGCCGAAAAAACGGATTTTGAGCGAAGCGAAAAATCTATTTTTGGGTGAGGTATCCATGTCGTCCTGATGGACCCGCCCTTCCTTTTATTGTAAAAGGGCTTATTGACCCCTCCCTATAGTACAGTATCTGTAGTACCTCATATATCGCTACAAGGAATAGGAGAGTTGCCTTATCAACGGCTCTCTTTTCATTCTCGTTTCAGATTCTTGTCACTGTACCCCCTCGAAGCGTTTCCTACTGTTCGGGGTGAAGATAGCTATGTGGCGTGTCAAGAATACGTCCTCTGATATTATGCGATATCCCTGTGAGATTATTTAGGGATATTCGCTCCAGGAGTTAGAATTCTGGATACCTTAAAGTAAAATCCTCTGGGAATATCACTGTAGTCAAATATACCATAGAAAGCTACCTAATAGGAACTTCCATCAGGACGACATGGCTACCTCACCCAAAAATAGATTTTTCGCTTCGCTCAAAATCCGTTATATATATATATACATATATATATATATATATATATATATATATATATATATATATATATATATATATATATATATATATATATATATATATATATATATGTCTGTGTGTGTTTATATTATGAATAGTGTTTATACAAAAATATGCATACATACAAATATATATATATATATATATATATATATATATATATATATATATATATATATATATATATATATATATAAATATATATATATATATATATATATATATATATATATATATATATATATATATATATATATATATATATATATATATATATATATGTCTGTGTGTGTTTATATTATGAATAGTGTTTATACAAAAATATGCATACATACAAATATATATATATATATATATATATATATATATATATATATATATATATATATATATATATATATATATATATATACATATATATATCTATCTATATATATATATATATATATATATATATATATATATATATATATATATATATATATATATATATATATATATATATATATGAGTGTGCATGTGAGTGAGTGTGTCTGTATCCATATTGTAAATAGTGTTTTTACAAATATATACATACATACATACACACACACACACACACACACACACATATATATATATATATATATATATATATATATATATATATATATATATATATATATATATATATTCTTATAAAGCTGGTCTAGTGTAGTGTAGAGTAAATACAAAAGTTTATTCATGATTCATTGACATATTTCATTTGTCATTTGTGCATTGAAGAGAGGTTAGCCAGGTCTTGAGATGAGTTTCTCTCGTGTAGATTTAAGATTTATAAGTAAATTACGTAACAATTTCATCATTTTTTTCATTGTATTCTCTATTCAAGTCAGTATATCTAAATTTACGTTTTTTTAAAGAATTGAATTTCTATTTCACATATTTCTGTTTTGAAAAGTTACGTAAGGTGTTTGAGGGTGTTACGTGGCCATACGAGATAGGAACGCGGGCTTATATAATATTTTTTTAATTTTTATGAGGTATTGTGTCATGTTTGAGAGAAAATATACAAGTCTTTTGTCTGCCATGTGCTTTGGAGGATTCCCGAAAACCTAGTGATAAATATTATCTATATTTTATTTCGAGGACAATGGGTGGGTGGAGCTAGTTTAGAGAGAGAGCGTGGGTACGTGTTCAAGAGAACAATACTTGGTAACGCTTATGTCCTTTGGCCAACCCTCCACGCTTAAAGGAACTATTTGGAATCATCTGGAAGTACCTAAATTTTATATAAAGCCGACCCCAAGGTTGCATAGACCAGATAGAGAATTCCAGCATTAAGTCATAGCCATTTCCTTCTCTCTTAGCTCAATGTATTGTTTAAAAGTGTTTAGTGATATATCAAAGTTTTGATGTGAAGGGTTTTTGTAAAATTAGTGAGTATTTATAAAAATTCTCTTACAGCTTTTGTAACTGGCCCCGTAGTAATGAGAAAGTATTTTGTATCGTTATCTGGTTAACTATATTCATTAAGTGTTAAGACTAATTAAGTAGTGTGTAAAATTTAATTTCATGTGAAACAAGTGGTTGTATAATTTTCATAAGTATTATTTCTTTTGTCTCAGTCTGAGGTTTTATTTAGATTTAGTATTTCAAGTGAAACAAGTGATTGTATAACTTTCATAAGTATTATTTCTTTTGTCTCAGTCTGAGGTTTTATTTAAATTTAGTATTTCAAGTGAAACAAGTGATTGTATAATTTTCATAAGTATTATTTCTTTTGTCTCAGTCTAAGGTTTTATTTAGATTTAGTATTTCAAGTGAAACAAGTGATTGTATAATTTTCATAAGTATTATTTCTTTTGTTTTTGTTTAAGGTTTATTCAGATATAAAATTCCAAGTCAAGTGATTATATAATTTTCATATTGTCACATTTTGTCTTAATCTAAGGATAAGCTTTGTTCAGACTTAATATTTCGATTGATTTATTTTGTTTTTATGTAAATTCTTTCAAGGTGTTGCAATTTATATAGAATATATATGTTTTTGTAAAGTATATAGTTCCAATCACCAGTGTTTAAATTAGTATTCGCTCGTAACTGTGATTAAGAATCGTAGTAAGAAGTGGTTTTAAATAACACAATTTTCTTTTGAGACCTTTGGATATTTAGTGTTTTCTATATTGTTGTCCGGGAGATATATAACTGTCTCAGAGTTCTGGTATTAATATTTCCAAGTCTAACAGATTTGATATAAAAGCATTCAGGTGAATTTGGAATTCGAGAGGTTGTTTAGCTTGCCGGCCATAATATATATAATATTGTTTGTTTGGTTCCAAGACATAGGACCATAGTATAATATATTTATATATATATATATATATATATATATATATATATATATATATATATATATATATATATATATATATATATATATATATATATATATATATATATATATATATATATATATATATGTGTGTGTGTGTGTGTGTGTGTGTGTATCTGTGTGTGTATTTATAATCTATTTAGTGTATATACGAATATACACACACACACACACACATATATATATATATATATATATATATATATATATATATATATATATGTATGCGTGTGTGTGTAGTATATATATATATATATATATATATATATATATATATATATATATATATATATATATATATACATACATATATATATATATATATATATATATATATATATATATATATATATATATATATATATATATATATATATATATATGTGTGTGTGTGTGTGTGTGTGTGTGTGTGTGTATGTATGTATATATATGTACGTGACTGCGTATAGGTTTAAGCAAATGTTTTCAGGTAAATTTCCGTGTTCATATATGTTTTCCGAATTATTAATACCTATGGGCCTTTCCTTCCACCTCAGGTACGTCGAGTAATTGCTTTGTTGGACACGAACGTGGAATTTTCCCCCTTCAACCTGTTCACTTTGAGCAGTCGATGCATTATACCAGTAAGTGATCGTTTGGAACAGGGAGTTATATTCAGTAGGAAATTACTTCTATTTTTCAATACTTTTAATATTACCGAAAGTATGAAAAAATTTTAAAAACCAAACTGATTAACTATTTCACTTTTCATATATTCATAGAATTATTGAACAGTTATTAAAGACTTGCTTCTGACATCCTGAAGCTAGAAATATAAAAGCATAATAGGAATAATATTTTCACCATCTGTTGTTGCATTTCTAAACAATGTTAAAAAGATATTTGACTTTGCCATTTATAACATCAACTTACCAACTTTGTATTAGATATATATAGAAAGTGGAATCACAAGATTCAAGATAACCTCTGAATGGTCCTTAAATTCTGCAGTGTTTAGATCTGATATCTTGCAAATTTGATTTTTTTCCATGAATATTATTAAAAGTTCTCCGTTCCTTTAATTTAGTTATAGTTGTTATAAAGATATTTGTGTTGGCTCCCTCAGAACTGTGGCCAAATTTGTGCTGTATTTAGAGTCAGTTAGAGCCAGCCACCTCAGACATGTGACTATGGATTCAATGTTTTGGATTAGAGTTTCTTTCCCTATCATTGAATGTCTGTGAACATTTAATGACAGGGTTTTTGTAGGAACGTGATATCAATAATGATTTTTAAATCAGGAAAATTATTGAAAATCTGATTTTCTAAATACTCTTTTAGGTAAATATCTGCATTTAGTTTACATAACACAGAAGTTCTAATTGTTGTTAAATTATGACCTTCCCTTGATAAGTGAGATGTATGGGCTTGAAATTTAAGCATAAATGCTATTGATTCACTGAAGAGCATATTGCAATCATATATGTTTGTTTGTGAATTATAATTATGAAATGATGCCATTTAATACAGTCATTGAAAGCTATAGAAGCAAATTGTTTTCAAATTGTTTCAAAGGAATAGTGAGAACTATTCTACAATCTATTAGCATCGGTAACAGAGACAGCAAACATTTGACAATCCAAATTAATAACAAAAAGGAAAGAACATAGAATATTTATGATTCCATCGAGAGATATTTGCCATCCAGATATTCTATTTCATGTTGGTTCTAGTCGCAAAAAGGCGTCAAACTCGAAAATCAATATATACACAAAAACTCTAAGACAAAGTAATCAAACCTTAGAATATGCTCAATATTTATCACTTCTTGGGTCACCTACTGTAATTTTACATATGTAGTGAGTAAAACTGACACATCTAACCTTATTAAAGCAACAAATTGAAGACATATGGATACTATAGAAAAAAGTATGTGATTAAAATACCAAAGCAATCTTTTATCTCTCAACAGATCATGAGCACTGTTGCAACCTACTTCTTCATAGCTGTGCAGTTCAAGATCTCAGAAAACTCGCTTGTCAACGAAACCTGTCACAACTAGAACCCGGTTTTATTCTGCATATTCAAAGGCATAAGGCGTTCTTATCACCAGATTTCCCTGTTCTAACAGCGAGCTTTAATTAGGAAGCCATTCTAAGGGCCTACATTAGACGTTGTAATACTTCTCCATTCTTCGGGCATTTTAATATCTTATCACTGTCTTACGAAAATTAGAGACTGTTGGCAGTAAAAAAAATAGTATTTAATATAAATTGACACATCTAATGTATATGGAGAATACTCATGTGATTCACCATGGTATTCAAATATTTCTTGATGTTAAATGTCAATTCTATGCAAAATCATTCAAGCCTTGTAGTTAGAACAAGAGGTTCTACTATCTTGGTTTTCCAAGAAACTTGTATAAAAGAAAAAATATAGATATTGTAAACCTTCGAGTCATCATCTTTTATTATTAGAAAACACAAAAGTAAACTATTATTCATTTATTCGGATGTGAAAAAACAATTAACGCATAATTAGATATTTCAAGACCTATTAAAGAAATCGAAACCTTGTGATATTAATCCAATTTCATAGTTAAATAAAATTTTTGTTTTTCTTTATAAACTACAGTAGGCTTATGTACAGTAGTTAGTAATGTTACATTAGAGTGTTTACTATTTCCGAATTTTTATAACTTATTAGAAACGTCCAATTGGGAACGTTCCAGTCTGTAGTTCTGTTGGATGGGAGTTCAAGTCCCACTCAATGTCGAAAGTTTCTTATAGTGTCTGCAACCTCGCCATCCTTGTAAGCTAAGAATGAGGTGTTTGGGGGAACCTATGTGCCTACTTGCTGAGTCATCAGCAGCCATTGCCTGTCCCTTCCTGTTCGTAGCTTGGATGGAGAGGGGTTTTAGGCGTTGATCATAGGATATATGGTCAGTTTATAGGGCATTGTCCTGCTTCCTAGGACTGTGCCACTGTCCTTTGCCTCTGCCATTCATCAGTGACCTTTAAAGCCTAAACTTTTTTTTAAGTGTAACATGTAATTATGATGAAAAGTATATGGTTGCTACTTTTCTTTGCGCTGGCTTATGTTTGCACATTCGATGAAAATACATAATTTCTAAACAGTTAGTATGGCACTTGGTACGAATTTTATTTTTCTTAATTGATAATATCCCCGTTACTTGAAAACGTAATAGTTTGTCTTTATTCTTCAAAGAGTTTTAGTCCCGTAATTATATAATGAATATGCTTGTTTTCATCACTTCGTGATGAAAAGCTACTGTTACCTATGAATTTGTATAAAAGCTACTGATCTTAACTTTAAAGTGAAGGTTTTAAAATGTATCACTTCCCCACTTTCATTTATAGTACTACTTAAATACTCTCAGATTTTAATTCCAATTGTTCATTTTCTAACCATGACCGAAATCAAAGGGAATTTTCCTCTTGGAGCCCTTGAACTCATAGCATCCTGCTTTTCCAACTGGGATTGCAGCTTGGCTAGTAATGATAATGATAATACAGAGGAAGTGCATTATTTTTCAAGTGCATAAGTTTATAATTGCTTTAGGATTACAATAACTGAAAAGCAGAGCAATATAGAAAATACCTTTTAGAAATAAATAAGATTTCTCTCCACTGGTGTTCATTATTGAAGTACAGTAACTAAGAAACAAAATCATATTAATAAAATTCTTCAAGTATATATTCTAGGACCCCAAGTGCCTACTTGGTACGTTTTCTATGGTTACTAAAGGTTTATTTGAATGACTAAGGAGCTTAAAATGACATCAGTTTTGTTTAGTGTGATAATATTTAGGTGGAAATAATAATTAATTGGTATTGAAAATAAGCTGAAAAAAAGTCACTAGAGTATCATAATGCGAAAGTTGATTCATGTTCATATTTCAAGTAACTTGTTTGCAGCAGATGTCAATGTAAGTGAATATACCCTTTCCATTTTTTTTTTTTTTTTAAGGGAAGATGTGTATTATTAGTATAATTTACAAATTGAATGGTAAGGAAAGCCTCAAGTGACTTCATAACGTCATAATGAAAAAAAACACAAGTTTTGCTCTAATTCATAAGTCTATGTAAGGCGATTAAACGCTATATGTAAGGTCACCGAAGACTCAGTTCTACACTTTTACATCTACACTTTTACCTGTTTTACCATGTATGGTAAAGTACTGAGCTCTTGGTCTTACAACACTTCAAAAATCCTTCAATTAAATCCCAAATATACTTAGAGATATAACAAAAAACCTTTTAAATGTGATTTTGTTAAAGAATGTGCTATTTTCTTCATTGATTTATAAGTTTTTACTGCCTAAATGACGAGTAACTACAATTACTGTACGTTGCGAATACGTTTGCATCACCCTGTTTTAGGGGAGTATGTCTTCTATCAATATCTCATAATTGAAATATTTCCTAGATTACACATATAACATTAGATTAGATGGATTTCTGCAAAGTCTGCATTAAAAGATAATGGGGAAAGCCAATACGCTTGAATCAACATCACTAAACTTATACTTTGCGGAAACCCTGTACTTGGATTAATTGAGGTTGAAGATTGATTTGGATAAAAAAAATATGGTATCATAATATGAGGGTTGATTTTTATATATATTTAAAGAATGTTGTTAGCAATAGAAGTCATTATTGATAAAGAGTCCATTTCCAATATTCCTTTTGTGTTACCCTATATTATAGGAACATATTGGGGTGGCAAGGAACGCAAATACAACCCTGTTATACTGTACAAATATTTCAATTACCGAATCTAAGGGAATGGAAGAATTTTGATTAAGAGATCAAGTTATTTCTTAAATTCAGTGGTCTGATATGAAATAAGAATACTCTATACATAAGGACTCATTTCATGAGCTAACTTCTGTTTAGGCTCCCATGATGCACCAATGATGAGTATTTGATATGCATATATTTTAGTTCACTCTTCAATTTACTTCTAGGAGTAGGCTACCGATATAATAATTCTATCCACTGACAATAAGGTTGTTACTATCAAGGTCAAATAATTACAAACACATATTAAGGAACACTTTGTATCACCCTTTTGTTTCACTGAATATCATTACATACACCAAAAGACTATGATTATGTTTAGCTGGTACCAATGGAAGCTTAGTTGGTTTGTCAATTGGAAGTTTAGCTCAAATTACGTGACGCTTATGATGTTGGTTTGGATTTAGCAAAGTTTGAAGATATGGTGGGAAGTCAGTGCACTTTTACAATTTTTTTTATTGGGATATTATTTTGGTATACCCGTGCTAGGTACGTTTTACATGCTCATGCAAACCAATCAAAGTATTTTTAGCAGTATGGTACTATACTTGGTGTAGATGATTTAATGTTGCTGTAAAAGATATATAAGTTTCCCTAATTGTGATTTTAGGTGTACCAGATACTTTTGTAATAGATTAATGATATAAGAATGTTTTCAGTTTAAATGTTTTAATATTCAGTTTAAAAGTAGTGATAATTTGACTTAATATATAACTTTTGAATGCCATTGCCTTGTGTATAATTTTTTTATCAGCCTATATATTTTTTTCCTTTTGGTGGTAGATGAAACCTTCAAATTCTTCAACAGATGGCAGCAGCTATTCCAAAAGAATTGTTGGCTTCCTGGGATTTTTTTACAAATAAATGGAATTAATGGTTTGACTTATGGCCATTACGTTTTCTTGTCATTAGTGTAAATTAAAAAAAAAAAAAAAAAATCAAAGGTTGGTGGTTTTGAAGTTCAGCTGGTTTGCTATGAATGGTGTTCTTGAAATGGAGTTGGGTGCTCTCATATTTCGTAAAAAAAAATAAGTTTCGTTCCATTTACAAAAGTTTGCAGCCCAATGGGACATAGGATTATTAAAGGCTAAAGAACTCCTTACAAAGTAATTCATCCCCTACACTCATTATCACACCATACATGGTTAACAAATACCCTGTCAAATATTCTCCTGACTCCCTAGCCTAAACTCTCTTACTATCACCATACTTAGCTTGACAGAACCTTTCATACTCCCTAAAACCGTCATACTTATGCTTAGAGCTATGTTCATTGAACCTTTCACACCTAGGTACCTCTCTCATAAACACTGTCTTACAAACTTCCTCAAGCTCATTCATCAATTCATCACTTAAATTCCTATCCTTAATCATTCCCTTCTTACCCTTTTTCTCACTTACCACTTTCACCCATCTATGATCATCCTCACTCTCATTTTGACCTTTCTTCTTTTCCCTGTTCACATTACTTTTACCTTTCTTATCATTCTTCCTTTCACCTTTCTATTAATCCATACCATATCTAATCCATTTACCTTCAATGTCCCTATTACTACCTTCTCCATTATCACTTTACATGATATAGAAATTGAAAAGCTTAGAATAGAAGCTCGTTTAAGGAAAAGCAGTTAGAAGTGAAGGGTCAACTGACCGCAAGAGATTGAAATTTGAAGGCGACGAGAGAGTTGAAGATAGGAAAACTCAGACATATCTTCAGGAGCTTAATGTTGAAAAAGTTAGAATTTGAAAGAAATGACGGGCTAATCCTAGTGATACTGATAAATATGGGTCAGATATTTCAGGCCAAGATATAGCTGTACCTTCTTCTAATGAGAATGATTTAGATGAATATTTTGTCTGTTTCCAGAGAAAAGCTAAGCAACATAAGTGGCAAGTAGAAAATTGAGCTTATATGTTATCAGGAGTTTTGTGTGGTAGGGCACAAAAGGTTTATCCATCTATTCCTGAGGATAGAGTAGATGGTTATGAATTCTTAGAAGATGCTATTTTACAGGCCTATGAATTAACTCCCGAACGTAATAGAATGAAGTTTAGGAATTGGACAAAACAAGATAAGCAGACATTTGTGAAGTTTAGTAGAGAACAATCAGATTGGTTTGATAAATGGTGTAAAGCAGCAGAGTGTGAGGATAATTTTGATAGATTAAGAGAAATTAATTTCATTAAAAAATTTCAAAATCATGTTATTGAAAATATTAAGGTTTACCTAAATGTGAGAAAGTTATCTACTCTTCGTGAAACTGCTGTATGTTCTGATGATTATGTACTGGCTCAAAAAAAGTCTAGGTTTAATGATAATAGGTTCAATAGGACAAACGACTATAGGGACACAGACTAGCATACTAATACAGATGATGTTGATCAAAGGTCTTATTTTGATCCACATGTCAAGTCTCAAACTACAGTTTTAATAGCAATTCTATTCATAGCAGCTCTGTAAATATGTGATTATTGTAAAAAACCTGGCCATACGGAGTATGAGAGAAGTTATAAAAGACCACGTTTTTGACCAAAAACCTGTTAATTCCAGTATTTGTTACAAACATGTTGATCAGGTTTTCCAGACATATACTACTAAGGCTTTTGTTGTTGTGATTGTATTTCATTGCACCTGTTTGTATCATGCGTGATACTGGTTGTGCTCAATCACTCGTTTTGAGGGAAGTTGTCCCTGTGACTGATCATTCGTTTATTGGGAAGTATTCTCCCGTTCGTGGGATTGGTGGTGGCTATTTTAGCTTTGTCTTGCATCGTATTGGTTTTAATTGTGACTGGTTATCAGGGCCTATCGTTATTAGTATTCAATGAATACTGTAATATTGAATTTGATTCAAAGTTTATTGTAGTTCAGAAGTCGGACCATGCTGTTGTTCAGGACATATAACGAGATTGACAGAT
>NC_090740.1:75499281-75541781 GCF_036898095.1 Palaemon carinicauda
TAGCGTCCAGACAGTATGGTATCCTTTTATGCTCAGAAACTTTGGTTTCTAACATGAGGCACTCATCTGAGCTCTTCCTGACTGGTTTTAAGAAACCAATAATGTATAAACGTGATACCATTCCTAGGGCCAAGTATGGATATCATGAGATTCAGGTAATAAAAGTTTGTGGTAGGCATAACAACTTCTATTTGTGTTTTATCTACAGGAATCCAGACATGGATAATTCTGTCTTTGATTGTCTTCTTACGATTATGGCTAAGATACAAGAAGATAATAGAAAGGCCTCTTATGTCTCTGGGTAATTTTCAATGCTCACCATAGGTAGTGGTTGAGATCTGTTTCTCCTACCGATCGCCATGGCTTAAGAGCCTTAGACTTGCCTCTGAATCAGGCTGTGAGCAAAGCATAAGTGAAGCTACTCACAGGTCTGGTAACTGTTCGGACCTTGTGTACACTGACTCCCCTGGCGTTATAACAAGTAAGGTTGGTTCTCCAATTAGGACATCTGATCTTGCCTTCATTTCATTAGTAGTGAAGACTAAGTAGCTTGTCCCTGATGTGCATACTCATGTAAGATTTATATGAAATCTTAAGCAGACTGGAAAGGGATTTTGCATGATCTTTAGGGCTTGAATTGGTCACAATTGTAGAGTAGTGTTGATCTGATACTCCCCTTTGAATGAGAATCTAGTCAAAATAATTGATAGGCGTATCCCTTTTCTTGTGCTAAGGTACTGAGTGAAGGACAAACCTTGGTTTAATGATGATTGTAGACGTGCTTATTTGGAGAAGCAGGGAGCATATAATCTTTGGAAGACTAACAGATCAGATTTGACCGGGAATAACTATAATCAGCTTAGAGCTTCTGCTCAGAGAGTTTATGCTTCAACTGGAAGGGAATACAATCTAACCATAAAAGAAACCCTTTATGGCAAAAATCTGCCCTACTGGCCTTAAATCTGCCCTCTTTGGTGTAGATTCAAAAGTTCATCCTTTTCTTAAACCAGATGGCTCAGTTCACTCACTGTCCAAAGGAAAGGGCAACCCTTTAGACTGATGTGTTTAACAGTAAACAGAGTAATGAGAAACTCGAACTTCCTCAGTCCTGTTTTCCTGAGGGTAAACTAACTAGTTCAGCTTTTCGATCTCTTGAAATTAAAGGCCAGTTTATGGACCTTAATTTGTAAAGATAAGAAATTTAAAGTTTCACCTTTTAATACTTTTTTCTTTATTTTCAAATTTATACTATAATAAAGGATAACTTAAAATATATATGCAAAAATGATATAAATCAGATGACGAAATATATGTATAAACTAGTTTTATGGAAAATGCTGATTATGGTTACCAACGAATGTTATAAAGTGTGTGTTTGGACAAGTACCGATATGTTGATACATAGATGACTGTACTTTATATGTCAGTAAATATGAACAGTATGTAAATTGAGCTTTGGATATGAAAGTAATGACATTGATTCTTGTCTTTTTCGAGATGAATGAGGAATACAATAGATGCTAATAAAACATGACATTTATCCACAGAGGATAAAGTCTTTAACCCATGATTATTGAGTCGGGAATTCACGCCTCTCTCACGCCACGAAAAGGTTCCACAAGAGACCTCGCCATCAGTAAATGCTGGAATTTTCTCAGTCATCAAAGCACGTCCTGGTCATTTCCAATTTTTGGGCAATATTGAAGTTTTTTGTTCTTTCCCAAAGATTCGTACCCGGATTTTCTTTAACAAATCTTAATCTCTGTAGTTTGGTTTATCCCCTGTGTTATCCGCTCATGAGTAATCCTTATTCACGAGTATTCTTTAAACCTTTAATTTTTTTAGGAGAAGTTAATCATACATACAGGTGTTTAATTGTGTTTCTGCAGCAGAGAAACAAAGTAAATACCTGGAAACGTCCCTGGCTGGCATTTTGCCGAATTGGGGCTCGATACTCGCTCAAGCTCGATCGTTTTTTTGTAATGTCTGCAACCTCACCATCTTTAGGATCTAAGGATAGGGGCATTATGGAGAACATATAGGTCTTCTGAGCCATGAGCCCCCATTGCCTGGCCCTTCCTGGTTTTGGCTTGGGTGGAGAGGGGGCTTTGGTACTGATCCTATGTATATATGATCTGCCTCTAGGGGATTGTCCTGCAAGGGTATTGTCCCTGTCCCTTGTCTTTACCATTCATGAGTGGCTTTTAAACCTTGAAAGATGTGTATTTCTCCAGAGTGATGTCTAAGGATTCTCTCCGCTTCAATTGCCTGCTCATTTTGACTTGCATTCCATAAAATCAGAGAAACGTGGGCTTCAAGGAAGGTCTATTAGAGCTTAATCATCTTTACTTTTCTTTGGAGCTAACGGCAAAGTGTGCATGGGTGTGTAGAAAGGCATTTTACCTGTTCTACCCCACACTAATATATATATATATATATATATATATATATATATATATATATATATATATATATATATATATATACATATATATATATATATATATATATATATATATATATATATATATATATATATATATATATACACACACACACACACACACACACACACATATATATATATATATATATATATATATATATACATATATATATATAAATGTATACACATACATATAATTTTAAACTTACCAAACTACTTTCAAATTGAAAGATACATTTTTGAAACTCTTAACACACAATTTTGAAAGAAACAAAATGTAGCTTATTTGTTATGAATATATCCAACGTGGAGTTGAAGAAATACATAATTTCCAGTGGAAAATGAGGAAGATGCAAAACCATGGTTTTTCTTACTATGGATGAAGATATTAGAAATCTTTATTTGTAGAAAAGAAAATCAGACTTTTGATCTGCTAAAAAAAATTTCGCATATAAATCCTCTACATAAAGAAACTTATAAAATTTATCCCATGTCTTCAAATATCTTTAAGAACGCTTATGGTATATCATTTTGGAGAATTTTATAAAAATGTTAATACGCCCACTGATTAAGTTATATACAAACGACGTCTTATTATTAAAAAGAATATTAAGAACCTTTTCAAGACAGAAATTTCTGGATGTTTATCTTTATTACCTTTTGAAATAAACTATTTTTATATTTTCCAAATTCTAAGAAGCTATCAAGAATTATTGAATAGTAGTATCTGGAGATAATATATCTTTTAATTTACTTGCTATATCAAGAGGATGACTGTAGCGTAAAAGAAAATTAAGGAAAAAGAGATTATTATTATTGTTGAAAAGCTGAGAAATCAAAACAATAAAGTGAATAGCAATATAAAGAAAAGTATAAAAGATTTAGTGTGAAAATTTGGAGGTAAAATGTAACGTTGCGGATTTAAAGAGGGCGGCTGACTAGAGGTGTGGTCAGGGATTGGTTTGTTCGTAAGAAAAAAATAGGAAGTAGTTTTGGAAAGAAGTGAAGAGAGTAATGAAGGGTGGATCGAAAATGAATAGAAAGTGAAAAATTAAAATGGAAGGTTGTCTAAAGGAAAGAAGGCCAGAAAAAGGTGAGCTGAATATTTTGAAAAGTTGCTGAATATTAAGGATAACAGGGAGGTAGATATAATTGCTGTTGCACGTGTTAATGTGGCAGTAATGGGAGATGAGAATAAGAGAGATTACAAGAGAGGAATTGAAGAGAGCAATAGATGAAACGAGAGCAGGAAAACACCTGGTGTGGACAGTGTGAGGGCTGAGATGTTAAAGGAAGGGGGTGTAACTGTACTTTAATAGTTGGTGAGATTGTTTGATATATGTTTAGTTTTGTCAATGTTACCAGTGGACTGTGTGTGTATGTGTATTGTTTCACTATACAAATGTAAGGGAGATATGTATGAGTGTTGTCATTCAAAATTATATTAGTTTGTTAAGTGTGGTGGGAAAATATATGGTAGAGTATTAATTATTAGGATTAGGTATAAAACAGAGAATGCAATCTTAGAAGTACAGGGTGAGTTTAGAAGAGGTAGGGGATGTATGGATCAGATTTTTACAGTTAGGCAGATGTGAGAGGAATATTTAGAAAAAAGTAAGGAGGTGTAGATTACTTTTATCGATATTGAGAAAGCTAAATAGGGAATAGATGTGGAATGTGGTGATGTTTTACTGAAATGGTGGAAGGCTGTTGTAAACAATGAAGAGTTAAAACATAGGCATTAAAGCGTGTGTTAGGATAGGAAAATAAGTGAATAAGTGGTTTCCAGTGAGAGTGGGGCTGTGACAGGAATCTGTGATGTCGCCATGATTGTTCAATACTTTTGTTGATGGAGTTGTGAGAGAGGTGGATGATCGATTGCTTAGTCGAGGATTGAAACTAATGGATGAGAGTGATCATCCATGGGAGGTTAATCAGATGTTGTATTCAGATGATATTATATTGGTTGCATATTTGGAGAGGCTAGGTCGATTAGTGACCGAGTTTGAGAAGGTATGTTAGAGAAGGAAGTTGAGAGTTAATGTGGGCAAGAGTAAGGTTAGGAGATACAAGAGAAGGAAGAGTGGTGCTAGGTTGAATGCATGTGGAATGAAGAGTTACTTGAGGAAGTATAGTTCAAGTATGTGGGGTTTATAGTTGCTGCAAATGGTGGACAGGAAGCAGATGTACATCAGAGTTAATTTAGGATATATATTGTCGGGAGCAGTGAAAGAAGTGCTAAAGAATAGAAGGATAAGAAAAAATATAACGAGAGTTCCATATGAAAAAATGATTTTACGAACTATAATGTATGGATCAGAGTTGTGGGGAATGAAAGTGATGGAGAGACAGAAATTGAGCGTGTTTGAGATGAAGTGTCTGAGGAGTATGGCTGGTGTGTCTTGATTAGATAGGATTATGACCGAGGTAGTGAGAGTGAGAAAGGTTATAAGGAATGAATTAACAACTAGAGTGGATATGAGTGTGTTGAGGTTTAGGTCCATGTAGAGAGAATGGAAAATGGTTGTCTGCCGAAGAGGTGATGAATGCAAGAGTTGATGGGAGAAATACAAGAGGAAGGCCAAGGTTTGGAGTGATGGATGAAGTGAAGAAAGTTCTAAGGGATAGGAGGGTAGATGTGAGAGAGGCAAAAGACCATGCTAGAAATTGGAATTAATTGTGAGCGATTGTGATCCAGTTCTGGAAGGTCCTGGTGACTGCTGTGGTGGCAGCAGTAGGGGATTCAGCATATGAGGCTTCATTCGTAGTGGATGACGGGAGAAGGTGGGCTGAGACCCTAGCAGTATCAGTCAAACTGTGCTGAATCCCTTGTTATGTTTGAAGGAGAGAGGAGAAGAACCAACGCCCTTTATTATTTTTTTTTTTATGTTGGCTACCCTCAAAACTGGGGTAAGTGCCTCGGTAGATAGAGATAGAGATTATTATAATTATTATTTTTATTATTATTATTATTATTAAGTAAGCTACAAGCCTAGTTTGAAAAACTGAATGCTATAAGGCCAAGGTGTCCATCAGGGAGAATAGCCCAGTAAGGAAAGGAAATAAGAAAACACAGAGAAAAGTGCGGGAAATAAACAAACTAAGGAGATTACCTTTCACAATGCTTCTACTCAAAACAAAACTTGATGAGTAATATTACCCACAGAATTGGTTCAGCTGGCTGGTGTTTCATTTTTATGATATATGTGCCTTGTGTATGTCGACCAAAAAACTATGCTCTCTCTCTCTCTCTCTCTCTCTCTCTCTCTCTCTCTCTCTCTCTCTCTCTCTCTCTCTCTCTCTCTCTCCTTATATATATATATATATATATATATATATATATATATATATATATATATATATATATATATATATATATGTGTGTGTGTGTATATACACAGTATAAATATATATATATATATATATATATATATATATATATATATATATATATATATATATACAGTATTAATATGTGTATATATACATATATATATATATATATATATATATATATATATATATATATATATATATATATATATATATATATATATATATATATATATATATATATATATAGTATGTGCATACTCTATGTATATAACTTTTTTGTTTGTGCATGAATTTAAGCTTATATACGTGTTTGCACACGTGTATTCGCATCTATATTTCTTTCCGTGGAATTTCTCCGATGAATAATAAGAATTATTTTTTACATCAAGTTATCAACATCTAAGCTGACATTAAGAATCAGCTTACTGTGTATCTAAAAAGATCTAAATTCTTTTATATTGGTAACACAACTTAAGTCAATCACAGACCTAGAGTTACAATATAAAGAACTGACAAAAATATAATTAAAAAATAATTTCATTACACTTTAATAAATTTACAGTACTCAAACTATATACAATTAAAGTAAGTTAAAAGACATATCAAATTTTACAAGACAAAGTTGTGAAAATTAGAATTTCTTATTACTTACAATAGTCCCATTCACTAAGTTTTATAGTAAAAAGTACACTCATATTTGTAATCTGATCTGAATACGAATCTATTGTTTATTTGTAAGGGTAATTATGAGAAAAACACACATCAGGTAAGCAACTTAAAAGTTATGTAGTAGTTGTACATTTATTTCACACATAGGTAAAAGAAAATTAAAAGATTATTTGAATTATACAAAGAAACTGTTTAATAATTTCCAAAGAAATTTAAAATATAATTGAACACTAGCAAATACCATGACTATGTTTCTTTCTAATCAGCACAAAATAGTTTATTTAATGCGAGTGAAGTAGTGTAATCGAAAAATGGTGATGGATACCATATATGAGTATAATCTGAATAGTCAAATAATTTCCTGAATAAATAAGACATTTCTTTTTTAACGTTTATATCTTCTTCCTTTTCTATTCTCTTTTTTAACTGGTCAAAGATGGTTCGCCTTGTATCATATAAAGAATTATTATTGTATTCATCTTAGACCTTTAATTACCAACGTGGTTTATAGAGACTGTTTCTATTTTTTTAAATGAATTTTATCGTTATATCAACATGGTAATTAATGAAGACAATAATTCATACTCTGTTATATATGTCCTAAATTTTTGCTTTCTGTTAAACAATCCAGTATTTCATGTGTGTCTGGATAGACTAGTAATTATTCAACATAAATGACTTCTGCAAGGAATTTGACGTAGTCTCTGCTAATACCGTATAATATGCGACTTAAAAATTGGATAAAAAGCCCTAGCATGGCAAGAGGGTCTGCCCCTCTCTTTTATTCTTCTGTACTTCTCTTTCTCGCTTTTTCCTAATTCTTTCCCATCCCGAGTTCCTGCCTTCAGGCTATAAACTGGATCGTATCTAGGGGTGCTCTTCCTTTCCCCATATTCGCCACGTCTATATCCTTATCTTTATTATTATTAGTATAGTGTAAATTCCCTTAGTTACATTACAGGTGATAACTAAAAAGTATTCAACTAAGAACTTTATTTCATTGGTATGGGGAAAAGTTCTGACTGCAAGACTGTTCATTGGTTCAAGTGTCATTATGGACCTTGAATTTTGACATTTTGAAATTCTAAATTAAATGTTGATTAATGTGCGGCAATTCCGTTTTGATGATGCATAATTTATACAAGGATACTCATCGTTGCTTCACTTCATTAGGGTACCGATCACCAATGCAGTAATTCTTGAATCTTCAGATTAATATAATTTTTAATGGAACTTTTTCAAAAGACACTCCACATACTGTATTTATCTTAGAATTATCTTGAAAGTGCGTGTTAAAATGGCAGAATGTATCTTATTCTCTGATAGAAGGAAAGAAAAGGTTCATCACTTGTCCTGATATTTCTTGCAAATGCTCTTTTTTGATTTATTACAATGACAAGATTTCTCTGCCTGAAAACTTTAAATTAATCAATCAATCAATCTCCTTTTATCATGAAAGTAATTTGGATTCAAATATGTGAAAGATGACTATCTTAATGATAATCTTTTAATATTTCTATAGAACCCTAAAATACACTATTTTTTTTCTCTGTTGTAAATGTGATATATATATATATATATATATATATATATATATATATATATATATATATATATATATATATATATATATATATATATATATATATATATATACACACACACACACACACACACACACACACACACACACACACATATATATATATATATATATATATATATATATATATATATATATATATATATATATATATATATATAAAACAAAGTATGAATATATTTAACTTAATTATAAACATACAAACCTAAAGGACACGGTAATCTTATAAATAAATGCATTTCATTATTCCTTCCCATTGATGATAGACATTGTTCAAGTCGCACAATTCTGATACCCCCCAAAAATGTTTTGTTGTCATAGCTTTCATTTTAAAATGATTACCAAAAGAAACTCTTCAGAATACTCAACCATGAGAAGATTTGGCAAGTGTTCAACCGGCAAAGCTGTCTTTCTACCATTCATATTCACCGTAAGTGTCATTCTTGCCATTCAAAGGTTTTTCCGAAGTCTTAAACTGAATGGCAATGATGAAGTAAGTCGTCACTGTGCTCACAATCTGGGAAAATGACATTAAGGGACTTTAATATCAATGTACCTTGTCATGCTGGACTTGTAACATACTATGGGTTGTTCAGAAAAAGTCAATGTACCTCATTTTGTTGGAAATATAACATTATGGCTTGGTCAAAAAATAAGTCAATATACCTAATGATGTTGGACTTGTAACATATTTAGCTTGTTTACAGAAAAATATGAACAAATACTCACAGACAATAAGCAACCTCTTCCCAGGTGGAACAAGTTGTAAGGGGCAAATCCCAAGTCCTTCTCTAGATGCCTGATGACCATCTCTATCTGAAGAGTTAAAGATAGATTTTATGGTTGAATTATTGTGAAAAGGGTTTTACTTCGTCTGCTGCATCGCAAGATATCATAATAATCGTTTAGTTTATTGTCATGGTGAAACTGTGTAACATAGACTCGAAGTCTTGTACAGTTTTATTGTTTAACCGCTTAAATAATTATTTACCTAATTTCTTTAAATATACAATTTCGGGATATGTCTTACATTATCGGTTGTCTGAATATCTTTTTAATGTATTTGTGCATAGAATCTATAGCTTATGACACTCACAAACATTTACAATTCCTATGTGTTTGATAAGTAACGTCCATGTATTATATCCGATTGTATTTTTATACTTCTTTTCATGCCAGAGATTGGTTGTTTAGAGGAGTGGACCGCATTTTAACTTTAACATCACCATTAACTTACATAGATGGAACTGTAACTGCTTTGGCAAGTTATTGCGTGGAAACATTCTTTCTAGGTAAGATTTATAATATAACATATTCACTACACATTTATATATCCTTCTTTTTAATTGAATAAATGTTTCTCTTGATCACGTTTGAGAATATTTTCTCTATCAGTATGTAAGAATTTCACTTCATGACAGGCCTCAGACTGGGGTTAGTCATTGTGTTTTCAATATCCCTTTTGAGTAGTTTTCATTTGATATTTTTTTGGGGTGGGGGGGGGGGGGTGGGCTCAAGTTAGAATCTCCAGATGGATTCACAAAAAGTTTAGCATTATATGCAATAAGCGTTTGTATTCATAAAGTTTGATAGGATTTGTAGTTTTCAAAATATATTATATGCTCATGCAAAGACTTGTGAAGATAGATGTTTTCTCATAATACATAACCAATCAGATATTAGGAATTGATATTTTGTAATTACAAATACGATTGAATGCTTTATGACAAGTTTAGATGTAGCAATTGATACAAACAATAGTCGTATATGTGTTAGTCTATGTATATAGTTCTTACCTCTGAGGAAAATTTCACGGATTGACGTTGCATATCAAAGCGAAGAAGTTTCCTGAGCCAAGATTTTCTCTAAAACGAAAAGATATAAAATCTAAAAGTAAATATGGTATAGTTTTAATAGCTAATTCTAGATAAGAAAAAAAGCATAGATATAATGTTCTAATTTTTTATGGATCAAAGAATGAAATTAGAATAACAACATTCAAGTATGAAGAACTTGATAATTTTACTATCTTAAAATAGTATACACACAGACACAGACACACACACACACACACATATATATATATATATATATATATATATATATATATATATATATATATATATATGTATATATACAGTATATATATATATACACACACACACACACACACACATATATATATATATATATATATATATATATATATATATATATATATCTATATATATACATATATATATATTGTTAACCGTTTTCTTGAAAGGCATTGCCACCAGCAAATTATGTAGACGGAGCCTTATTTCTATCACTGCTCATCACCCTTTTGCCTTTGGGAGGGGATTTACATCAAGTGTTGTGTAATGAAAGTAATACTTGGTGATAATTTCCAAGCTTTATTCAACACAATAGCAAACTACTATATCTGTAACAAAGAAAGACAACAATGAATATCAGCATAAATGCGCATGTTAACACAAACACATAACTTATGAAAATCATGCTATAAAATATTAACATAGGAAGAACAAAACAATATAAATACTCAAACATTGACAGTAAGAAACAGCTAAGACCAACTGATATCATCACATTCTCCCCTCCTAGAAAATTCAACTTTAATCAAAAGAAATATATTGGTTTAATCCCATCCATGGCGATCAGGCGGCCTTGACACACGAGTGGACCTTCTTATCTCAGTGGGCTCACTGGATTCATAACAATCACGGTTATCATGAGTTTATGTATCCTGCACTTCAGTTGTTTCTGGGACTCCGTCTCTCCTGATGGTTCAACATGGTGTACAGGAGACGTTGCACCTGCAGGACTTGGGGCTAAGTCACGGGTAGACACAGCTGATTCTCTACCGTCTGGATATTTGACATTTACATACATCGAGTTTGTATCTATGAGTTGAACCTCTTCAGTTAACGGTTCATGTTTGCTAGATCTAACATGCCGTCGCAATAGTACAGGTCCAGGAGTCAAAAGCCATGACGGTAATGTACTTCCAAGACTAGAGCGTCGCTGAAACCTGAAAAAACGTTCATGAGGTGTCTCATTAGTTGCTGTACATAAGAGCGACCTAACTGAGTGCAAAGCCTCAGGAAGTACTATCTCCCAGTGTTGAGTCTTCAAGCCATGAATTTCGAGTACTAAACAAATAGATTTTCAAATAATACCATTATATCTCTCAACCTGGCCGTTGCCCATCGGATGATAAGGTGTCGTTCTGTTGGTTGCAACCCCCTTCTGAGAAAGGTACAGTTTCAGTTCTTGGGACATGAAAGAAGCACCTTGATCTGAATGAATGAAACTAGGCATTCCACAAAGGATAAAGATAGATTCAAGACATTTGATCACTGTTTTCGAATTCATGTTTGGACAGGGAAACACAACGGGGAAACGTGAATACTCGTCAACAACCGTAAGAATGTACTTATTACTCGTGGTAGAGGGCAAAGGCCCCTTGAAATCAATGCTAAGACGTTCCATTGGCTGGGTGGCCTTTATGAGGACTCCTTTTCCTGGACGATGGAATTTTGGTTTTTGTTGGGCACAAATTCTACAAGAAGCACACACTCTTTTCACGTCATCTGTTGAAAATGGGAGGTTTTTGGATCGCACAAAGTGCAAAAGGCGAGTGACGCCAGGATGGCAGAGGTTCTCATGGATGTCAGTGAGACTTGACATAGAGGAAGTAGAACAACAATAGGCACGAGTCAGGGTGTCCGGTGCAATATTCTGTTTCCCCGGACGATACTGTATAATATAGCTGTAGGATGCCAGCTCCAACCTCCACTCTTGTATCTTGTTGTTCTTTATTTTAGTTTGCTTCCTGCTGTCTAACATGAACATCACCGATATTTGATCAGTAATCAGACTAAAATGTCGTCTCGCTAAGAAATGGCTCCACTTGCGAACCGCTTCAATAATAGCTGTGGCCTTTTTTTCCACTGCTGAATAATGCAACTCGCTACCTTGGAGCGTTCTCAGCATAAAAGCTACTGGGCGGCCACCCTGATTCAAGACTGCGGAGACAGCAACTTCCGAAGCATCACACTCTACAAGAAAAGGAAGACTCTCATCCACAGCCCGCAGTGGAACATCCATAAGTTGTTTTTTTAAAGAATTGAAAGCAGCTAGTGCTGGCACGCTCAGTGGAGAAGTTTTTGTGTTCACTAAGGGATGTATCGTGTCAGAAAAACCAGGGATCCATTTGGCATAATAGACAAACAATCCTTGAGCTATTCGCAGAGAGCCCGTATTTGTGGGAGGCGGTAATTCTTGAAGGGGATGTAATCTGTCTCGGTCAGGCTTTATAACATTATTCCCGACACAATACCTTAGAACATTGATTGTAGGAAAAGAAATAACCGATTTCCCTTCATTGAGGGTAAGGTTCTGTTTCCGAACCACCTCCAAGAAGTTTTGAACGTTTTCATCATGTTCAGCCTGAGATGCTCCACCTACAGTGATATTGTCTAGGTATGGAAAAGTTTCTTTGAGCTTCTCATCCTCAACTAGTTTGTCCATAGCTCTTTGGAATGCAGCTACACCATTCGTCACACCAAATGGAATCCTACAAAATTGAAACAATTTCCCTGCACCTTCAAAAGCAGTGTACTTCCTCTCACTCTCTTTAATTCTGATTTGGTGATATGCACTCTTCAATTCAAATGTGGAAAACACCTTATATTTAGCAAGGTCATGTACCATATCCTCTATCCTCGGGAGGGGATTAGCATCTAGTTCTGTGTGTTGGTTAATGGTCTGGGAATAATTACAAAGTCTCTTTTTATGCCTGTCAAGTGGATCTTTGACTACTACAACCTGTGCCTTGCAAGGGGATATACTTGGTTCGATGATACCTTCAGATAGTAAATGTGAAATTTGGTCTTTTACAAACAGCTGGTCATCTTGACTATAGCGTCTGGATTTGACTGCAATGGGTTTACACTGTTGAGGTAAGTTCGGAAACAATGACGGTTCATCGATGTCAGCTGTCGCTAGTAAACAAACAGGTTTGGCGCCAGTTATCTTCAAACTTGGTCTTTTCCCTTCATATTGAAAACTCACGCTATAGTGTTGCTTTTGGAAATCATAACCCAAGATGACATCACAACACAAATCCTTCAGGACCCCTAGGTGTATACAGGGATATCTCTGATCAAGGTGAACCAAGTCTGCTATGACAAATCCAGGGGAACTAGCATTGAACGATTTTGATACCATTGAGACCGCTGAGCTTGCAGGGACTACTGTCAGTTTTAGTCTCTGCTCTACTTCCTCACATATAAAACTATCTGAGCTACAAGAATCAACTAGTGCCTTCAATGAGTGGCCATTTACAGTGATGTTTGTAGCTGTATGTGAAGGATTATTTTGATAAGTGGCATTTATTGTAAGCAAAGTGGGATTACACAATGTAGCAGTGGTACTACCTGAAATTTTCGATTTACAGACTTTTGCAAAATGGTCTGTTTTACCGCATTTGTTGCAAGTGGCAGTACGTGTGGGACAACTCACTCTACCTGTACTGTGAAGTGCATTACCACAAAAATAACATTTTCTCTTTGATAAGTAGGCAGCGGCAACAGCTGAACCTCCCGGTGAACTTCCTTCAGCTCCCTCTTGCTTTGGATGTTGCTGCTGGTCACCGGTTGGCTGTGCCTGCCGCTCTGGAACTAAAGCAGCAGTATGAGGAACAGGTGGCAATGCATATGCGTCGGCACTGCGCTGGGCAAGATCCAACGTACGAGCTTGACTGTGTGCAGTTTCCAGATTCCGTGACTTATTCTCTAGTAACCACTGACGAATAAATACTGAGGGAATACCATTGATAAATGCATCACGTACAACTCTTGCCGATATTGTTCTGCTGTGACTGGCTGGAAGTTGCAGTCTTTGCTAAGTTTATGTAACTCACGCAGAAATTCATCAATGGATTCTCCTGATTGTTGTTGTCGCGTCGCTAAAATATGTCTAGCAAAAATCTCATTTGGCAACTTGACATAAACACTATCCAGTTTAGCGATTGTACTCTCAAAAGTACTACAGTCTTCGATCAGTTCATATACACTCGAGGACACACAATTCACTAATGCCCTCAACTTGTCTGGTGCAGCATCTCCACTTTCTTCTATGAAATTAGTGAATGTTCTATGCCAGTTCTTCCACTCTTTGGCTGCATTGGACGAGCTGGGATCCGTGTCCAGTCTGGATGGCTTCAGTAACTTAGCCATGATGAGTATGTGTTGAATAAATTGTAATGAAAGTAATACTTGGTGATAATTTCCAAGCTTTATTCAACACATTAGCAAACTACCGTATATGTAACAAAGGAAGACAACAATGAATATCAACATAAATGCACATGTTAATACAAACACATAACTTATGAAAATCATGCTATAAAACACTAACATAGGAAGAACAAAACAATAAACAAAACAATATATATACTCAAACATTGACAGTACGAAACAGCTATGACCAACTGATATTATCACATGTTGATAATATAATATATAATGTAATATATCAGCTGTCATCTGAACTTATAAATGGAAACATTATTAAAGGATACGAAGAATAGCTTTCTTCTCCTCACTACTTTCGGTATATTGATTAACTTACCACCATTATCAGCAGTTTTCCCAAAATAGTTATTACCAAAATGAAATGTATTAGTTCCCTTTAGAAGTTAAACCCCCATTAGAATTTATGTCTGCTGTATACTGTATTGTTTTTACGTTGCACAGAGAATTTCACAGAGCAGAAATATTACTACAATAGTGTATCATGCTCTCTTCCAATGTATTTCACTAGACAGCACTGTAGTAACAGTATTGACCAATTAATATGATCTATGTACAATACACAAAGTATAGGCATCTGCACAGTATAGAATAATGTTTAGAATGAAGATGGAAGTTCATAATATGAAAACAAATATAGAGTGCCTTTGTATATGTAAACTGGACTCATAAACTTAAGATTAGCTAACAAGCGTAAAGTTTACTAACAATCCCAATAATCTTCTCATTATCTCTCTGATTACTGCGGCATTACTTTAAAATTAACAGCCATATACTCAACATCATAAAATTCTAATGAAATTTTCATTTGAAATTATACTACGTATTATCATACAATGCAAGAGAAATGAGAAAAATGTCAACTTTAATATCCATTGTATTGGTACTACCAAAATAAATCTTAATAGATCATGGAAAGCACATGCACTTTTTTAGTATGTTGGTTATTAGGAAGAATACCAGGAGCAAATATACTTATGGACGTTCTTATTATATATTTTTTTTTAAATAACCTCAGTGGTAAACCAAATTAAAAGGTTATAATGAACGTCTGGTGCTTTACCTTCAAGACGAGAGAATCCGGCGAGCAAATGACGATTATTACTTTGAATATAATCTGAAAGGTGACGAAAATCATTGGCCATGGCACATTGAGGATAAGAACCATGTAGAGATAAACAATAGCTATCAAGGTATAGTTGATAAGTACACAGATTACAGGGCCACCACAATATATCATCAAACTTTCTATGATTCTGTCTGTTGTGACAAGCAATTGACAGACTTGGTCAACATCTGTCACTTCTGGAAGATTATGAATAGAGTTCCATGTATCAGTAGATCCAGTATCTGAACCAAGCAACTCACAGATATTTCTTTTCCTCCTGATAATCGAGCTGGAAGAAATTCTGGAAGGCTTAGAATATGAGATATTCTTTCCGACACCTCCTGCCTCCTGAAGCATGATTACCCAGTATCTGTAAATGGCAGTCATTTCATCGTCGAGTTTCAGAGCCAATGTTTTTGAGACGGAGCAAATTAGTCCGTAGGTAGAAAGCAGACTACTCATAGGCAAAATCAGAAACAGGAAACTCATGCCAATCATCATTGCTAAAAAAGGCGGATTCTCGGAATAATCATTTTGCCAAACTATCAAAATCAATATGACCGAGGTGAGAAATTCAAAGGACAATGCAATATTCACTGGCAAGAAATGAGTTTGAGATAGCTTTGTATCAGTCGAGATGTAATCAAAAGCCAACTGCATTGCTTTTGCTAAATGTTTTTTATTAATGATAAAAAAGATATGGGAGATAGTCCCTACAGTTGGAATCACGGTGAAGATTGTGCTTGCCAGCACGGATTGCACGTCTCCCTTTTCATAAGAAACGCAATATAGGCAAACGCATGCAGATGCCAAACATGTCAGTAACAGAAAATAAGACCAAAGTGCGAAGAAATGATCCTCTTTGAAAATTACATATTTAGTTCTGCCTTGAAAAATACTGCTGTTGGATATGTTAGGTTTCCACTTTGCTCTGAAATTGCAATTCGTTGGGATTTTATAAGGGAAACCACCATAAAACCGTAAGCATTTCAATATGAAGATTACTGGGGGACACATCTCGTCCTTCTGCTACGAATGTTAGTTAGAAATATAGTTTTCCCTCTGAAGATGGGATCTATAACTGAACAGTAGTCAAACAAAACTAAACTTTAGACATTGGTTGTGATAGCTGACTGTTATGTTTCATATGCTGCTTCGGTGTACGATGATCTGCATTATTTTTTTTATGCCACAGAACTGATGAACAAAGACGAAATAATCAGATGGCGCGGCGTTTCTGCTGCTATCGTCGGATTATTGAAAGCGACTGCAGACCTACTTGAAAAAACCATCGTAAACAATATTAAGTGTAATGGATTTACTTCCCTCTTTGCCAGCATTAATCTAAGAAAGTAAGAAAATATTTATCCAATCGATAATGTAATAATGGAGAATTGTGTGTGAGTAAATAAATGCGTTTAAGCTATAGAACAGATATTAAAATATTGATTTTGTTCTTGAAGATGATCAACAACAAATATTGATATGACGGGCCATTATATCTTCGAGAGCATAATAAATTTGCACAACCATGCTGTTTTTCATCAAAATGACAGAAGATGGAGCAATTGTAATTGTTTAACTAAAGTAATTGACTAATGATGTATACAGTATATCTTCTAACAAGTATTCGCCATTGTATGATGGCTGATACATGACATGAAACAAAATTATTTTGGTAAGATTCCTGAAAGTTTATTTTGCACTCGTTGATATTTCAATGAATTATATATCTTTTCTCTACATGAGAAATTGCATATCATTAGTTTTCTTTATTGAATATGAATTTTTATACTCCAATTATCATAAATTTTTCCATTATTATTACTAGAAAAAATAGAACGATTAATCTATAACAATAAACAAATTTCAATCCTCTGTGTGATAGGAACTTTCAATAATATTAAATTTTTCTTATATGTTCTCAAATAATTACCAAGTGATGTGAATTGAAACTTATTTACTATCCTATATTTCTCCATCAGATATATGTTTTATCAATAAAAAATGTGAAAGAATAAATATATAAAGTATCGCCATGGTAAGTCTAAATTTAATAACACAATCCGCCGAAATCAACGAGAGCCGCTTATTTTTGAATGCACGCTTAGTAATTTTGTAATTTTTCACATATTTTAACACAAATTTGGATAAATTACACTCAGCATTAGTTAAACAGGTTATTATAAACTTTTTTTGAATACCTGAATTTACCAGAAACATGGAATTAATAAAACCCGATATGTGAAAACTTATTGGGAGGTGAAAGAACAGCCTGCAGCTGCCTGGCGGGAAAATAATCCCTTCTGACTGTCAGTTTTTTAATTTCGTAATATACTTCGGCCTATTCCTTTCAGTTTAAATAGTCTTGCATTGTCTCTCTTCGTAATATTTTGCTTAGTATTTTCCCTCATTCCTGTTCCTCACCTGATATCTATCTATCTTCCTCGATATCCCTTCTTTCATATATAGGATATCTGTACCACGATTCCTTGTTTTGTACCTTACGTCTTGAGGTGCGACACTTCTATCATTATATGTTCTTCAATCTTTGATTTGAAGTGCCATACTTCTAGTATTAGATGTTCTTTACCCTTTATTTTGAGGTGCCATACATCTAGCATTAGATGTTCTTTGACCTATGTTTTGAAATTCTATTTTTCTACCATTAGAGGTTGTTTGACTTCTGTTTCGAGGTGCCATATTTTCGCCATTTGATTTTATTTGACATTTATTTTAAGGTGCTATATTTCTAGCATGAGATGCTCTTTGATTACTGTTTTGAAGTTTCATACTTCCTAGTATTAAATGTTCTTCCAACTCTGATTTCAGATACCAACATCCTAGAATTATATTTTCTTTGACCTGTGTTTTTAGGTGCCATAATTGTAGCATTTAATGTTCTTTAATCTCTGATTTGAAGTGCTATACTTATAGCATTAGATGTTCTTTGAGCTCTTTTTTGAGGTGCCATACAACTATCATTAGATGTTCTTGACCTATCTTTTGAGGTTACATATTTCTAACATTAGATATTGTTTGACTTCTGTTTTGAGTTGCCATATTTTTGTCATTAGATTTTCTTTGACATATGTTTTGATGTGCTATATTTCAGCAGTAGATGTTCTTTGACCACTGTTTTGAAGTGCCATACTTCTAGCATTAAATATCCTTTGACCTTTGTTTTCAGTTGCCACATTTCTAGCATTAGATCTTCTTTGACATCTTTTTTGAGGTGTCAATCGTCTATCATTAGATGTTCTATCATCTCTGATTTGAAGTGTCATCCTTATAGCATTTGATGTTCTTTGACCTCTGTTTTGAGGTGTTATACATCTAGTATTAGATATTCTTTGACCTATCTTTTGAGGTTCATTATTTCTAGCAATAGATGTTATTTGACTTCTGTTTCTTTTCCATTTGATTTTCTTTGAAATCAGTTTTGAGGTGCTATATTTTTAGCATTAGATGTTCTTTGACCACTGCTTTAAAGTTCCATACTTCCTAGCATTAAATGTTCTTCCACCTCTGTTTTCAGGTACCAACATTCTAGAATTAAATTTTCTTTGACCTGTGTTTTAGGATCCATAATTGTAGCATTTAATGTTCTTTAATCTCTGATTCGAAGTGCCATACTTTTAGCATTAGATGTTCTTTGAGATCTTTTTTGAGGTGCCATACAGCTAACATTAGATGTTCTTGACCTATCTTTTGAGGTTACATATTTCTAGCATTAGAGGTTGTTTGACTTCTGTTTTGAGGTGCCATATTTTTGTCATTTGGTTTTCTTTGACATCTGTTTTAATGTGCTATATTTCAGCAGTAGATGTTCTTTGACCACTCTTTTGAAGTGCCATACTTCTAGCATTAGATGTTCTTTGACCTCTATGAGGTCTGTGTCTTCTTCAATTGCACAAAAAATTGGCTTATTGAGAAAGTCTTTTAAGATATTCGGTGATCAATCTATTCTGAAGAAGTGTTTTAATTCTTTTATTCTACCTTGTTTTGAGTATTGTTCTCCTGTCTGGTCTTCAGCTGCTGATTCTCATCTTAATTTGTTGGACAGAAACTTACGGTCTATTAAATTTCTTATTCCTGATCTAGATATTAATCTCCGGCACCGTCGTTCAATTAGTTCCTTATGCATGTTGCATAAGATTTTTCATAACTCTGACCATCCTTTACATTCAGATCTCCCCGGACAATTCTATCCTGTTCGTAATACTAGGCAGGCAGTTAACTCTAATAGCCAGGCCTTTTCCATCATAAGACTCAATACTACGCAGTACTCTAGAAGTTTTATTCCAGCTGTTACCAAGTTGTGGAATGATCTTCCTAATCGGGTTGTTGAATCAGTAGAACTTCAAAAGTTCAAAGTTGGAGCAAATGCTTTTTTGTTGACCAGGCGGACATGAGTCTTTTTATAGTTTATATATGACATATTTGTTTTTGACGTTGTTAATAGTTTATATATGACATATCTGTTATGACATTGTTACTTTTTTTAGAATGATTTACTGTTAATTTGTTCTCTTCAGTTATTTATTTCCTTATTTCCTTTCCTCACTGGGCTATTTTTCCCTATTGGAGCCCCTGGGCTTATAGCATCTTGCTTTTCCAATTAGGGTTGTAGCTTGGATAGTAATAATAATAATAATAACAATATGCACATGGCAGTAAGAAAAGCAGTGGTGACACATTTAATTACATTGTTGCCACGATTCATAATGAAAAAGTGGTCTTACAGTAAGTGTAATGGGAAAAGATAAATGGAAATAAACATCCTTCTTCTACAAAATAATAATAAAGCAAATATATATTAATGTTCATATACTGTACGTAACGTAAATAATATACAGCATAACATTAGATATCTATATACCTCCCTCCCCCTTTACATTCGTAGCAGTATCTCGGGCGGAACGGTAATTTCTCTGAGCTAGTCGAGGTGAATGACGAGGGACATTGGAGGGTTCAGATGACGGCTCTCTTTCCTGGCCAGAACAAGGGGACACAGAGTCTTGGGGAAAGGTGTCATCACTTATATTAGCCACTGGGAGTAAATGTCGTCGGTTTCAAAACCATACACGACCACTTGGAAGGCGTACTTCATGCTTTCTGGACAATCCGCAGCCCATCACGATACAATACTTGTCCATTCGAAGTGTCGTTGCGTCCTGTATCCTGACTCGTTGGCCGATGGTGAGCTTGGGTAGATGGCGGGCATGAGAGTTGTAAAGGCTCACGGCCTAGTCGGTTTGGGCAGTAGTGCGGCGGTTGTAATCTTCGGTCTTAGTTTGCCACTCCTCTTTGAATAATCTGGGCTGGGCTGGAACACAAGTGCGGAAAGGATGGCCATAAAGAATCTGCGCAGGGGAGCGTCCAGCAGGGTTCGGTGTATTCCGAAGCTCCATCAGTCCCCTAACAAAGGCTTCACAATTTATGTTCCCGGATGGGGCGGTCTTAAGGATAAGGTGTTTAACAGCTTTCATGGCAGTTTCTGTGTGTCCATTAGACTGAGGGTAATGTGGAGATGTGATGATGTGATGAACTCCCCAGCGGTCAGCAAATTGCTTGAAGTCGTGGCTGGAAAATGGGGGTCCTCCATCAGTTCGTAAGCGGAGTGGAACACCAACCTCGGGGAAGAAAACACAGAATATTCTTGTAACTCTGGCTGTAGTTGTGTCATGTCCACAGGGAACTCCACAGGCCAGCCTGAAAGTCTATCAGCAATAATAAGGAAGGGTTTTCCTGCTACGTGGAAGAAGTCAGCCGACACACTTTCAAAGGTCCGGGATGGGTGGTCGTCACACATGTAAAGTTTCTGTTGCTGACTAGGGAGAAGCTGTTGGCAGGCCTCATAGCTTTCTACTTTTCTCTTAATATCTGCATTGAAGTCTGGCCAGAATACTGTCTGCATTGCACGACGTCGAGTAGCTTCAGTCTCTCGGTGGCTGTTGTGGAGTCGATCCAAGGTGCGTCGATGGAGGGCTGCAGGGATGACGATCCGGGGTCCATACAATACCAACTCTCCATCCGCGTAAAGGTTGTCCCACAGCTTCCAATACGGGAGGGCAGAAGCGTGGAGATCATAGTGGTTGGTTGGAAAGCAGTTGGATACATAGTGAACGAGACGACAGTCATCTTGATCCTGAGATGCGGCCATGCGGATTTCTTGTAGAGACTTATCCTCTTCGATGATGGCTCCTGTTGCCTGGTCGTCACTAGAAGTGGCGGTGCTGGCAATGATACGCCTGAAATATGCAATGGAAGTAGTGCAATCTACTTCATCTTCAGGCATGGGGCGACTGGTTGTGGAGTGAGACAGGGCGTCTGGTATGCAAAGTTGTTTCCCTGCCCGCCATACTGGAGTGATGAAGATGTAGGGGCCACTTTCATCTTGAGACATTGAAGGCGTGGATTCTCAATAGCATCCAGAGTGTAGTGATTGAGAATCAGTATCAAGGGACGATGATTAGTCATTAAGGTGAAATGTTGAAGTCCGGACAAGTATAGGCAGCACTTAGCTATAGCCCAAGTGACTGCAAGTAGCTCCAGCTCTATGTTGGCGTAACGAGTCTCAATATCTGTAAGGAAACGAGAGCCACACTGGACGAGAGGCATCTGACCTCAGCCGTTATCTTGAAGTAGGGCATAGCTGAGACCATACAAGGGTGAGGCATTTGTTTACAGAACTACAGGTGAGGCAGGATTGAATGGTGCTAGGACAAGAAGTGAAGTCTGAGCTGTCTTGACTTTCTTAAATGCTCGCTCATGGTCAGGCGTCCAGACGAATGAGCATTTGGGCTCATAAGCGGGCGTAGGGACTGTGCTGCTGCTGTGATGTCGGGAGTGAAGTCAGCAAGTTGATTGACAAGACCCATAAACGACCTGACATCTGTGACATTAGATGGTGTAAGAAAGTCCGTATAGCTGATACCTTGTCAGGGTCTGCTGCAATACCATCGGATGATAAGACATAACCGCAAAAGTTAACTTTAGGGATGGCTACAGTGACCTTGTCCTTGTTGAGGGTGATGCCATATTGACGACACCTGGTCAGCATCTAGTGCACGTGTTGTAGGTGGGAAGGGAGATCCTCGTCGGAAAGGAGGATATCATCTAAAACCTTCACACAGTTGGGAACACCTTGTAGTGCCATATCTCCACTGAGGCAGTATGCATTACCTGTTGCTGAAAATTCCATTGGGACGCAACAGTGCTGGATTATTCCGTACGGAGTTATAAATGTAGTTAGTTGGTGGTCCTCTTCTGCCAACTCCATTTGCCAATTGCCATGTAGGGCATCCGCTGTGGTGAAGTACTTCACAGTAGGAGAAATGTTGTGGACAGCATCATAGGACGCTGGTGATGGGTGTGTAGGTCGGGCTACCCGAGAATTTAGATGGGTGTGATCCACAGTGATGCGCACACCTTTGTCCTTGGGTACCAAGACCATGGGATGGCACCATTCAGAGGGATTGTCGCTTGCTGGTCTGATGATTCCTAGTTGCACCAAGGAGTCAAGTTCTTCTTTCACTTGATCTCTGAGAGCAAACGGAATGGGCCTGGGCGTATGGACAGTGAAGGGTGTAGCGCCGGGTTTCAGGTGAATCCTCATTGGAGGGCCTGCTATTTTCTTTAGTGGTTGGGTTTGTAGATCCTTCTTGGATATGAGGACGTCGCTGAAGTGCTGAAGAAAATAGTCCTTAATAGCTGCAGGTGACGTCATGGTGGTGGCATGAAACTGAGTACATCTGTTAACATGTGTTACCTTAAGGATAGGCTCCGGGAAGTCCGATGACACTATGGCAAGGGCTCTGCAATGTTCACGAGAAAGGAGGAGAGTCTGGATACCCTCATGAACATATACGGTTGCTGAACAAGACTTGTTGCCAAGATGAAGTTTTGCCTCGAAGTATCCTACAGCCGGTGTCTGTGGGGATACATCTGCTGTCACGACGTCTGTCATGGGTGGAGGTTCAAAGCGTGTCCTGGGTATGCAGAGTGCATCCAAATGTATGGTGCCAATCACTGTGATGTCTGCTCCTGTATCAGGGATTAGCTGGATATGTGATGATATATCGCCAAATGACAGAGAGACAGTGACTGGTGTGGGGGACTCACTACCCGAGTTATCACCCACGAAACGGCAGCTGGTGTTTGACTTAGTAATAGGAGGTGAAGCTGTATACACAGTTTGACTTTTCTTGGTAGTCATACACATCTTCTCAAAATGTCCCTGTTTCTTGCAGCTATTGCACTGAGCTTCCTTACCAGGGCATTTCTGAGTGCGGGGCCAATGACCTGTTCGTCCACAGTTATTGCACGATGCACCAGTGGCTGGGCATTGTCCGGAATCGTGTTTGCGAGAGCAATATTGACAAGGGTCACTGTTATGTGACTGGTGAGAACGTTGATCAGGAGATCAGTGAGAAGTCCTCTTCTGCAGACGCCGGTTCTTCTTGTATGTAGATACTGTGTTGACTTGGCTAGGGGAAGATGCAATAGATGATGCAGTTACACATGTAGATTCGTAGGAGTGACAGCATGTCACAAACTCTGTGAGGGTAGATGAGGGTTGGAGGGCAATAAGGCGTTGTATTAACTCTTCATCTCTCACACCCATCAAAATTACCATCTGCAATTGCCGTTCAGTGCAAGAGGTGGGGTTGCCAGTGCATAAGTCCACTTCATCAGCGAGATCCTTGATGCGTGCGTAGTAGTCTGTAAATGATTCTCCGACAGCCTGGTTACAGGACAACAATTCCCTGCGTCGTACGGCTTCATTTCTAAGGCTGCGAAAGTGCTTCTGCAGTGTATCCAACACCTCTGTAAGGGAAAGTGTTGTGTTGGGAGGGATGCCCAGTGTATGCATAAGCAGGTGCTGGATTTCCAGGGAGATGCAGCTTCTCAGGTGAATCAGCTGGGAAGTTTGATGTAATCTATCAAGTCCAACTAATGCTGCATAATTCTCAAAACAGAGTCTCCATTGGCGAAACGCTTGATATGTTGCATCTTTTTTCAAGAAAGGTGGCGGATGAATTGTAGGCTTGCTAGAAGTTGTAGGTGTATGCACTGAGAAGCCAGGGGTTGGGGGAACAGGTGTAACAGGAGGTGCAATTATTGGGTTAGGTTGCTGGGGTTGAATGCCGCAATCTGTCCTGATAGCAAGGAGAAAAGGGACATGAACCGCTGGTTGTCTTCCTGTCTTCATTGCTCCATCTGTAGTCTGAAGGTCTGCTCCTCTTCTCGTCACCGGTCTTGTTCTTGCATCCTGGAAGTCTGTAGAAAATGGATGAGGTGAAGTACAGTATATCCTTATTGTGGTCTCCTGACCTATTAGGAGTCAGGGGAGGAGGGAGAGTGGTGCGGTATCTTCATTAGCAGTGGGAATGTGCACAGGTACTTCGTCTGTCATCAGACCCTCCATTTGATCCTCTGCCTGATCCTCTGTCTGATCCATTAAATCAATTAGCTGTTCCTCTTGCTGAGCCATATTGAGTTTAGTGTCGTAAGAGAGCTTAAAATCTATAGAGAGCCAGAAAATATCCAAATCGCTGTGTGTGAGCGAAAGATAGCACTTTGGATGGTTAAAAATTACAATGTTTGTCAGTGAGCTTGTGAAATAAGCAGCAGTTAGGTGAGATGAGCGAGTGTGTGTTGCAATCAGAGGGGAGGCGGGTGGGGTGAGCGTGCCTCTGGGCAAGGACACTAACATAATACAACACAGCAATGTACCACACTGACACTCCAACCCTGTACTGCACAAACATTGTATTATTCTTAAGAGACACTGTAGTTAAAATCTTGAGTCACTGTAAGGGATTCAATGTGTGAGACGAGAAGTGAACAGCAATGGCAGTCATCGTCTTGGAATTCATAGCATCCGGTTACTCACTGCGCCATATGTGTCTTACTGCCACATATATCCAAGCGATAAATGGAATGGAGGGTGACAAGTTAAACAAGTAGGTTCTTTAAAATCTTGTATAATGACGAAAAACGGACATGAATGTGACAGCAGCGGGAAGCAGGTCCATGCTTGTAGATACAGTGACCACTGAACAACGACTGACTACTATATGCACATGGCAGTAAGAAAAGCAGTGGTGACACATATAATTACATTGTTGTCACGATGCATAATGAAAAAGTGGTCTTACAGTAAGTGTAATAGGAAAAGATAAATGGAAATAAACATCCTTCTTCTACAAAATAATAATAAAGCAAATGTACATTAATGTTCATAAACTGTACGTAATGTAAATAATATACAGCATAACATTAGATATCTATACAATGTATATATATATATATATATATATATATATATATATATATATATATATATATATATATATATATATATATATATATATATATATATATATATATATATATATATATATATATATATCCTTGTTCGACATATTCCTCGTGGCTATTTAACTTGGCTTCATCTGCACAATTAGGGCAAAACCATATAAATTTTTCGATAACTTTTTCTCTGATTTTTACGTCGGCAAAGACACTTTTTTTTTTTTTTTGTGGTAGAACCTCACACAGCATTCACATCCCATCCAGTTCCCCCGCCACCAAAGATCCTCGTAAAACTTGTGTTCCTTCGTGATAATAACTAAAGGAATTTAAGCTAGAACTCTGCTAAAATATATATATATATATATATATATATATATATATATATATATATATATATATATATATATATATATATATATATATATATATATATATATATATATATATATGTCAGAGGCCTTTGTCCTGCACTGGACAATAAAATGTCTAATTGTAACTGGTAATTTTCTTCACATCCACATCGACATAATAGGTTCCCTACCCAAATCACAAGGCCATCGTTACCTATTTAGCCTTATTGACCCGCCCCCCCTCATCTTCTTGACCTGATACCATCCCAATGCAAAATGCATCCGCTGCTTGTACATCCACCTTATTCTTATGTTGGATATCGCTGAGCCTTTTACTTCTGACAGGGGTACCACTTCCACCTCTCAGTTATGGACATCATTAGCGAATCCCTTGGGCATCACTCTTAATCAGACAACTGCCTACAACCCTGCAACCAATGGAATGGCTGAGCCTTATCATGACACCCTAAAAGCAGTCTTTATGTCTCGATTCAATGAGTCCATCTTCTTTTCTCAGCTTACCTGGAGCCCCTGGAACTAAGGGTCACTTCTAAATAAGCTCTGGAGGCCTCAGCTGCTGAAATAGTGTGTGGCAACCCGTTGTTCTTCCCTGCGAAATGTTTTCCATCGGCAACCTCCACCGACAATGTTCAGTGCTTAGGTCATGTTTTGGAAAATTTACTTCATCCCGTCAAAACTCACAAGTCCCAAGCAAAGCGATACATACTGACAGATTTTCACAAGGCATCACACGATTTCACGTGCAACAAATCCATGAAGCCACCACTAACTCACTCTTACACCATTCCTTTCCTTTTGATCCGTCATACAACAAAGGCTTTCTTCATTTACACAGCATGGCAAAGAAGAATGGGTCGCCGTTGAATACCTTAAACCCGCGTATCTTTAGCATGATGATTCAGCTACAGTGCACCGCTGAAGAGAAGGGCGTCTTACTTTACATGTATGTCTTTTTATTGGGGGAACCACATACCACACATGTTTAACACGCACTCGTACGCTATAACGGTATATATATATATATATATATATATATATATATATATATATATATATATATATATATATATATATATATATATCTTCTCTCTCTCTCTCTCTCTCTCTCTCTCTCTCTCTCTCTCTCTCTCTCTCTCTTTGTATATATATATATATATATATATATATATATATATATATATATATATATATATATATATATATATACATACATATATATATACATATTATATATATACACACACACACACACACACACACACACATATATATATATATATATATATATATATATATATATATATATATATATATATATATATATATATATATATATATTGCTCTCCCTCGAAATGATAACAGGATTTGTTTTAGCTAGTCTTTTTCATACTTTAGCTGGTTGGAATTTTTGAGACATTTTTGCACGTAAGTACTTGTATATAAACTTGTCTATTCAATAAAGTTTAGTTGTATTCCTATCTTATCGCCTCTCTTTTATAACCTAACTACCCACTTACACACGATGATCAACTGGCGACCGTGACCAAAAAATTTATACATCCGAAAATACTTTAACACACCGTCCTACTTGGTCACAATCCTGTCGGGCTGAACTTTTGCTTCCACTTCTCTCAAGAAGAAATTTCCGGCCCTATTAGCTTGTTGTCGCATAATTTTATTTCTTAAAATGATTTAAGAAATAATGATAGTAACGCACAGACACACACACACACACACACACACACACACACATATATATATATATATATATATATATATATATATATATATATATATATATATATATATATATATATATATGTGTGTGTGTGTGTGTGTGTGTGTGTGAGTGTGTGCGTGTGTATTCAATAGCCATTTGAAGTAATTGACGACTTCATGTATATTCAATATCCAGTAATCTGTTTTTTTTTTTCATGTTGAAAACAGCGTTTACTAACCTAATTACTTTTAATCAAAATATTGAATTGGATGTGGTAATTTCGATCAACAAATTATTTTTTCTTTATATAATGCCTGTGAATACAAACTTTGCTTTCTCAAGTAATTATAAGGAAGAAAATTAGGTTATAAATGATTTGGGAGTCATTAGATTTTTGCTTTTTTGTTCATCTATGAACATCAATAGGGTTCACCACGTGTCATAAAACGAGTTCCTTCTATTTCAGTATTTTCTTTGACTTTTGGCAATCTACGAACTTCAACAAAGATTTTAGTGATTACTAAATTAGGAAGAAATTTGTAGGAGATTTTCCCCAATTTCCAACAAGAAACTTTGCCACTTACTGGGACTGCAGCTTCCAAGGCCACTTAGTAAGATTGAATCAGTATTAGTGATGGCAAGGGTAGAGAGAGAGAGAGAGAGAGAGAGAGAGAGAGAGAGAGAGAGAGAGAGAGAGAGAGAGAGAGAGAGAGAGATAATGCATGACCTCTGACCTATTTATGCTGTTGTTGATTCTTCGGTAAGAGATAGAACTTATTTTGTGTGGGGTTGCGGGAATATAGCGAGGGGATTTTTTTCGATCTGCCTATTTCTATGTAATTAGAAATTAGATCCCAAGAACTAATATATCAGTAAAGATCACGAGTGGAAATAGAATAGTGGCTTGAGTTGTACGTTATATTTTTACTTTTCCTATTTAAACCCATTTCTACAGCTGTGCTGAAGTTTGTTCATGTAGCTGTCCAATATTGCTGGATTAAGTTGTTCCATCACGGTTCGAAGTCATTGTTGCCGTGCGTTTTGTGTAATGATATGAGAATTAGCTGCCTTAGTAGAAATTAGTGTCTTCTCCCGAGTGGTTATCTCTCTTGGAATATCCCTAAGTTTTCTGGAAGTTTTGTCTTTTATTTCTATTCATACATCACTGCGATCATTTTGAATCAGGTGACTATCTAATGCAAGCCAAAATAGATTTGCTAATTTTCTAACAAATGGATTCGCTATTTTATTAACGTGTAAAAATGTTCAGGTGGACTTCACAAGGCACCAGAAAAGTTGGAAGGCCCAGACCTACATTGAGATAATGAATGGCGAAGTATTGAATTAAAAGCTCAAAATAAAGACGACTGACGGAATCTAACCAAGGCCCTTCGTGTCAGTAGGCTTAGGAGATGATGATGATGAATGATGAAAAAGAAACTTACAAACATTTCGCACAGAGAAACACATATGGCTGCTCGGAGTAAACACCTTTTTAGCTATTTATTAGTTCAAGATCTACGGCCATATGCATGGCTGCTCCTGCTCACTAGCTGTGAATGGTCGGTTGAACTCAATTATAAAACACAAGGTGCAAGAAAGAGATACGGAATCCAATACTTTATAATAAATGAAATACAGGATCTCGGCGGTCTATTGGAAACGTCCCTGGCTGGTGATCGCAAAACTGGGGCTCAAACTCATTAGTTCCTTTAGTGTCTGCAACCTCACCAATCTTTTGAGTTAAGAATCGGAGGTTCGGGTAACCTATAAGTTGATCTGCTGATCATCAGCAGCCATTGCCTGGACCTTCCTGGTCCTAACGTGGGGGGAGAGGGGCTTGGGCAATGATCATAATTATATATAGTCAGTTTCCAGGGCATTCTCATGTTTGCTAGGGCAATATCACTGTCCCTTGCTCTGCCATTCATGAGTGACCTTTATACCTTAAAAATAGTAACATTATTGTTACACAGAAGAAAAAGAAAATGGAAACAAAGTCATGTTAGCATCTGAGAGTCATGAAGCAGAATATGGCTCAAGGGATGTACGCAACATACAAAGGGTAAATGAAACAATCTTTGTCAATTGTGGCCAGAAATTAACGCTGTTGGATATTAGTTCTCTTTAATAAATCAAAATAAACTCTCCAGACCAACTCAAAAGTTACCAACCTATTACCCTTACATATAAAATGTTTTAGTTTCTACTCCTTAAAGTATTTTCATGAATGGCCTTGTAAGATCTGTATTCTATGTAAATAAAAACTAAGAAAATAGTATAAATATTTGTGGTTGCATAGAAAAAATTCATTCTATATTTAATAATCATAAAAAAATAATTTATATGGTGAATAATTAGATGAATCAAGGATAAGGAACACGCATATTGAACGAATAAATGGAATCTGATTTAATCAGAAAGAAAATTTATTAACATAAAAGGACACAGAAACCATCAAAAAGAAAGGTTCCGTACTCAACATATCTGCTGTATTACTATTATTATTATTAGCCAAGCTACTATCCTAGTTGGAAAAGCAAGATGCTATAAGCCCAAGGGCTCCAACAGGGAAAAATAGCCCAATGAGAAAGTAAATACGGAAATAAATAAATGATGAGAGTAAATTAACAATATATCATTCTAAAAACAGTAACAGTGTCAAATCAGATATGTCCTATATAAACTATTAACAACGTTAAAAACAGAAATGTCATATATAAACTATAAAAAGACTCATATCAGCCTGGTCAACATATATACATTTGCACCAACTTTGAACTTTGGAAGTTCTACTGATTCAACTACACGATTAGGAAGATTATTCCACAACATGGTAACAGCTGGAATAAAACTACTAGAATACTGTGTAGTATTGAGCCTCATGATGGAGAAGGCCTGGCTATCAGAATTAACTGCCTGTCTAGTATTACAAACAATATAGAATTGTCCAGGGAGATCTGAATGTAAAGGATGGTTGGAGTTATGAAAAATCATATGCAACATGCATAATGAACCAATTGAATGACGGTGTCATAGATTAATATCTAGATCAGGAATAAGAAATTTAATAGATGCTAAGTTTCTGTCCAACAAATTAAGATGGGAATCAGCAGCTGAACACCATACAGATGAACAATACTCAAAACAAGGTAGAATGAAAGCATTAAAACACTTCAGAATAGATTGATCACCAAAAATCTTGTAAGACTTTCTCAATAAGCCAATTTTTTGTGCAATTGAAGAAGACACAGATCTGATGTGTTTCTCAAAAGTAAATATGCTGTCGAGAATCCAACGTAAAATTTTAAAAGAGTCATACAAATTTAAAGAAACATTATGAATACTGAGATCCGGATGTTGAGGAGCCACCGTCCTTGACCTAATTACAATCATAATTTGAGTTTTGTTAGGATTCAACTTCATACCCCATAATTTGCACCATACACTAATTTTAGCTAAGTATCTATTAAAGGATTCACCAACCCCAGACCTACATTCAGTGTATGGAATTGATGCAAACAGAGTAGCATCATCAGCATATGCAACAAGCTTGTTTTCTAGGCCAAACCACATGTCATGTGTATATAGTATGAAAAGTAATGGGCCAAGAACACTACCCTGTGGAACACCGGATATCACATTCTTATACTCACTATGATGCCCATCAACAACAACTCTTTAAGATCTTTTACTTAAAAACTCATTAATAATGATAAAAAACGACCCACCCACTCCTAACTGTTTAAGTTTGAAAACAAGGGCCTTATGATTAACACAGTCAAAGGCAGCACTAAAATCAAAGCCAGTCATACGAAGTTCTTGACCAAAATCAAAGGATTTCTGTACAGCATCAGAGATTGTAAAAAAGGCATCACAAGCTCCAAGGCCTTTACGAAAACCAAATTGCAAACTAGGTAATAGATGATTACCTTCAGCAAACCTATTAAGACGTTTTGCCAGAAGACGTTCAAAAACATTAGATAATATGGGACTTATGGAAACTGGGCGGTAATCAGTGGGACCTGAGCTACCACAAACACATTTACATAGAGGAGTAACATTACTAATTCTCCAACCAGTGCTAAAAGCTCCTTTTCTTGCTAACTTAAGCAAAATAACAGATAACTATGTAGCTAAGAAATCTGCTATCTTTATAAAAAAACAAAGGAAAAATACCATTTGGGTGTACACCTCCATAAGCATCAAGGTCTATCAACAGAGCTTTAATCTCACGAGATCGAAAGGCTAAACTAGTTAGTTTAACCTCAGGAAAACAGGAATAATGAAGTTCACGTTTTTCACTACTCTGTTTACTGTCAAAAACATCAGCCAAAAGGGTTGCCTTTTCCTTTGGACAGCGAGTGACTGAGCCATCTGGTTTAAGTAAAGGAGGAACTGTTGCATCTACACCCAAAAGTGCAGATTTAAGGGTAGACCACCATTTATGTTCCTGAGTTATACCAGAAAGGGTTTCTTTTATGGTTAAATTGTACTCCTTTTCAGTTGAGGCACAAACTCTCTGAGCAAAAGCTTGAAGCTGAGTATAGGTGTTCCAGGTCAAATCTGATCTGTTACCCTTCCAAAGATGATAGGCCTCCTGCTTCCCCAAATAAGCACGGCTACAATCATCATTGAACCACGGTTATCCCTTCACACGAGAAGGGATACGCCTATCAATTATGTTGACTAGATTCTCATTCAAAGGGGCAACAGGATCTACATTACTATATAATTGTGACCAATTCAAGCACAAAAGATCATGCAAAATCCCATTCCAGTCTGCTTGGGATTTCGTATAAATTTTACAAGAGTATGATATATCAGGGGCAGGTTGCTCAGTCTTCACTAATAATGAAATGAAGGCATGATCAGATGTCCCGACTGGATAACCAACCTTACTAGTTATAATGCCAGGGGAGTCAGTGTTTACGAGGTCCAAGCAATTACCATACCTGTGTGTAGCTTCATTTATGATTTGCTCAAAGCCTGATTCAGAGGCAAAGTCTAAAGCTCTTAAGCCATAGTGATCGGTAGGAGAAATAAAACTTAACCACTTCCTATGGAGAGCATTAAAATCACCAACAAAGACAAAAGAAGACTTTCTATCATCTTGTATCTTAGCCATAATGGTAAGAAGACAACCGAAGATAGAATCATCCATGTCAGGATTCCGGTAGATCGAACACAAATAAAAGTTGTTATGCCTGCCACAAACTTTTATTACCTGAATCTCATGACATCCACATTGATGGCAGGACTTATAAGAAGCAGGGTACTTGGTCCTAACATACCCCGCCATTCCCCTGACCCTAGGGATGGCATCACGTTTCAACATTATTGGCTTCTTAAAACCAGTTATAAGGAGCTCAGATGAGTGCCTCATATTAGAAACTAAAGTTTCTGAGCACAAAAGAATACCATACTGTCTGGAGGCAACTGTAAGGTCTTGGATATTTGCATGAAGACCACGAATATTATAATATAGAAGACGACATTGACAAAATCTAGGACGTACTGGTCCCGGATTTCGCTCAATGTCCCCAGACACCATATGAATTAATAGAAATAAAGAAGAGACATCATACTTAAAAACTAGATTAACAAGAATTATCAGAAATAATATGTACAGAATTATGAATAAAGTGATTGATGATACCCATAGACTATAGTAAAAAGTCGGAAAAACTGGTTAACATTGAGGAGCCGATACACCATGTAAGGCTAAATACCCTCCAGGATAGCCAATTCAACAGAAGGGATGACAGTAAGGATGGTTTTGAGAAGACAAAGAATCAGAAAAAGGAAAAGACAACCTCTTGATATACCGCGAAGCATCTGTGGCCCTTCTATTAAGCCTGCCCACTACACCATTTAAAAAAAAAGAAGAGGAAGAACAAAAAATAATAAGATAGAATAGTGTGCCCGAGTGTACCCTCAAGCAAGAGAATTCTAACCCAAGACAGTGGAAGACCATGGTACAGAGGCTATGGCACTACCCAAGACTAGAGAACAATGGTTTAATTTTGGAGTGTCCTCCTAGAAGAGCTGCTTACCATACCTAAAGAGTCTCTCTTATCCTTACCAAGAGGAAAGTACACTGAACAGATTGCATTACAGTAATTAACCCCTTGGGTGAAGAAGTAAGGCTCCTTCAATACTAGCGACATAATCGCCTCGACTTACCTGCTTTCGAACTGCTTTGATGTTTTCCATCCCTACTGGGCGACAAAACTGCCGCGATTTAGGCGCCGCACAACCACTAGGCCGTCTATACCGGGCGACGAAACTGCCGACATTTTCTTGGTAATACATTAATTTCCATTACCCATTGTTATAATAATGCCTTCATGGAAATGCCATGAAATTTTACCATATACAAAAGCATGTGGAACATTTTGTTAATTGTCAGTTGCTACTGTTTACCGGTAGGTAAAGGTTATTTTTATGCGGCCTGAAATCCATATGGATATATGGACGGTCATATACAGACGTTAGATATGATTGTGATTACTTTATGCCGACCGAAAAAAGACTAGTTTCCTATCTGAAAACATCTGCCGGTGGGTGTACAATATATTTTTTGTGCAGCCTAAAGACTGCACAATAATTTTGGGAGCTCTAGGGTGCCACTAAAGATGTTCGAGGAGCCTTTTAGGGACGCCAAAAATTATTGAGCATTATATGGCTTAAAGGCTGCTTGGATATTTTCAGTGATCATTTAGGGCTGTCAAAAAATATTGTGCTACCTTTAGGCTGCAAAAGAAATATTTTCATCACAGGCAACTGAGTGTGCGAATTTTAGTCACCCTCTTCTAGTACAGCAGTAGCAGCTATCAACATTGCCAGCAGCAGTAACAGAAGCAACATCAGCAGCATCAAAGCCACACCGCGCCAAAGTCGCTTAGTATAGACAGGCAAGCGTGTAAAGCGCGGTGACATTATAGCAATCCGATGCGTTGCACCTGCCTGTCGCCCTCGTGTCGCGGACAGCCAAAGCGACAGAGTTGCTAGTATTAGAGAGCAAGTTGGCTTTCCATTCAATTAACATTGATTATTCTCGGATACGTAAACTGGGCAGCAAAACTGCCGCGACAAAGTCGCTAGTATACTGTAAAAGGCCCCTAAAAGGGAGAGGGGTGAATGCTGTTGAGATAACGCTAAAAGAATCCCCATTTTTTATTGCGATAAAACTTTTCCTACATAAAGCTGGCATTTCAACATCCAAAAAAAGTGAGTAAGGAAATTATTCCAGTTAAGCCTCAATTCTATATTAATATTTTTTTGGGAAAAAAATCACAAATATTTAGATGATAATAGCTAACAGGAAATTTATTATACCACATTTTTAAACATTTCCATTTAATGTAACATCAACATGATTTAATTTAATCAGAGGATTATTTTTTCTATCAATTTGAATTTTTAATATTTTCTTTTATGAAAACACAATTTTTTTCAAATTCAATAAACTGCAAGAAAAAATATTATTTGAAAAATCACAAATAAAAGAAAAAAAAACCAGTTCAATTTCCTTCAGACATTTTTTTTTATTAGATTTATTTACCTCCCTTATTATGTTTTGGATTTTGAAAATCGCATATAAAATTTCAAAGATATTAGAATATTTGTAGCCGTAACTTCAAAAACGCAAATCCAAGTAAAGCGACAAAAAACGAAAATAAACACTTTGGCGACTTGACGCTCGAGTTGCCATCACCTCAATGTATATTTATGATGTAAGCATTGAGTTTTCTTTGTAATTACTTTATATAACCACTAGGCATGTTCCTCATCACTGGTAACTATCAAGAAACAAAATATAAAAAGTAAATGAATTCATAATTTTTTTTTTTTTTAACTGTTTCAGTACCGGATGGAGGCTACTTTTCCTCAAACTCTTTTCCAAATACCTCAGGAGGTATCGTGCACGACTTTATTTTTTTACTATTTTTTTTTTTCAACCGTTTCCCCTGTAGGTCTATTCTCTATAGACATGCATGAAGCATATGATTCTACGGAATGCGAATCCCTCAAGGGTATAATCAGTGGTAGTCGAACGACTTTTATCTCTTAGCTTTATGAAAAGGAGAGAAACTGCGAATGTCATATCCCTTAGAGGTATAATGTAATGCCCGGAAAGTGGGAGACTACTGTACTCTTTGTCGTCTCTGCATTGGTCACATTCAGATGACGCATGAGTTTCTGCTGGTTAGCCAACACTAACCATATTGCGACGACTGTTTGGTACCCTTGACACTGAGGCATTTCTTGACGGAATGCCTCACTGATAGGAGAGAAAGAAATAGGTATCTGTTTGAGACTTGAGGTGAGGATGGCAGGTTCATCCTTGCCAAGATTCTTGGACATGATGTGTCGTACAATGCTTGCGGCATTTTAGAATTTATTTCTGAAAGTTATTCAACTTTTATAATGACATATTTACTTTCATGGTTTAATTGAATATTGTTTTATTCTTTATTTGCAATAAATGATATCGGCATCAATGACCTTCGATGCCAGGATGCCAGAAAACTTCAAATCAATTAACCAATTCTCAGCTCCATTCTTTCTTTTCAGATTTCATGAAATCCTCCAATAATATCAATCAAGTGTGAAGACATTTCATAACCTAAGTTGTGCTCAATTGTGCTCACATAAAAACCATTTTCTATAGCTGGGATATATTCTTCCATGAAGAATATTAACATTCGCTGAGGAATCAATATCACAGAATCCTCCATAACCAATTTGTAACTGTTGCATGAGTGTGTAAACTAAATCAAATGTATATTTTCCAAGGGTTTTTTCCCCCTCTGATACTAGACCTTTCCCAGGTACACTCGCCACATCCGTCACACGTGAAACAGAGATCCACGATAGAGAGCTGAAAAACAGGACTTCCCTACAATCAAACTGCATTTTTTACTGCAAATACCAAACCAGTTTTATTAATAAAAAATTGTTCGCCATTGGGTTCTTTATATCTCTGTAGTTTATCTTAAGCTAACTCTTCTTACATAAGCAGCTGAAGTTGTGGGAGGTATCGTCCATGTCTCTATGAGAAGCAAAGACGGTCCCTCGTGGCGGAACTGTATCTGACAGCTGTTGCTAATTTTGTTTCTGTCCTTAGAATTTCGGGGCAGTTTCTTTGTAATGTCTATATATCTATATGTAAGGTCTGACCATGCACCGACCCGCGGTCAAGCACCAGCGTCATCTGGTGGCATCCTGTGTGAGCGACGCCATTAATCTATACGGGAATGAAATACTCAACTCTCTATTTTCTTTTTCTGTATAATTAAATGGTATTATTTCATAAAGATTTGGTCTTCGTGGCTTTCGTAGTAGATATTTCCTTTACCTGGAGTAGTAAATGACGGATTAGCATGTCTTAGAAAGACCAGGACCTACTAAGTTGGACCTGTGAAAGACCAAAAGGTAATCAGAAGATCCTACGAAATTCCAAATTCCAAACCAGCCCCGTTTTTCCAATACTCCATGGGAAATCCGTTCTTGATCTTTGTCGGAGGTTAATGGCTTCATATGTAGGCATGAAAAGATTAGGTTCTTTGACAGAGCATCTGAAAATGGAAAATCTTGAAGTCATTACCAATGAAACTCTAAACCACTTCCTATAACTTAACTAGGTATCAATTGTGTCATAAGCTATATATATCTACCTCTAGGTGACATACAACATTATCACTCTAATTTAGAAATTCACAAATAACTATATAGTGACATTAAAATTTGTTCTTCCCACATCGGTAGTTTTGCAATACTGTAATTAATTGAATCAAATTAAATTAAACTAAAATAATTCATATGTAATTACTTTTTCAAATCAAAATCTATTTGCTTCAATGAACCAATCTATAATTAAAGATAACACAATATCCTTGGGAGCTAAAGATGCTTGATTTATGTGGAGACTATATGTCTATCTGCAAAGTCATTAGCAGCCATTACCTGGCCCTCCCTGGTCGTAGTTTAGGTGGAGAGGTGCCTCGTTACTGATCATATGTGTATATGGTCAGTCTCTAGGGCATTGTTTTAATCCTTTCCCTCTACCTCAGCTTAATTTTTCTTCTTCTTCTTCTTTTTCTTCTTCTTCTTCTGAGAGAGAGAGAGAGAGAGAGAGAGAGAGAGAGAGAGAGAGAGAGAGAGATTTTAATAATTTTCTTTTAAACATTACAGCTTGTGAATTAATATGACCAGATATTAATTGAAAAGGAAATTAGAAAATGATAATAAAAACTTTTTATGATAGATATACAATATAAGGACCTTGACATCTAATAGTACAAAGTTGACTTATATTTATAAATGTTACTTTAAAATTTCTGAGATTTTTAAAATTTCTGTTTATCACACGTATTCTAAAATATCAGTCAACAACGGATATATTATGTTATTACCTATTTAAGTAAATCAGCAACACCTTTAATATCACTAGAAAATTTCTTAATGACTCCATTACCAGGATTTAACATTATCTCTATGGCAGCACTTAAACAACCTCTCCATCATTTCCAATTGTTTAGGGAATCCATTACTTTTTTCTATTTAAGTTTTGTCATCGGAATCATTTACTTTTTATTAACTGTTACTGAAGGGCTTTTTTTTCTTTTTTTTTCTTTTTTTTCCATATAACCTATATTTTCCATAGCCTCCTGAAAGGGTATGTCTTGCAAGTCTTCACTGACTATAGAATGTTCTTGTTGGATATCATCAAATTCTGCAAATGTCATCGCTGAAAGACGCAGTTCCCTTTCTAGTGTTGCATAATTTCCCCCCTTTCAGAAGGGTTTTTCCTGTTCCTTGTTGTGCAATGAACCTTGTGATAAAGTTATATCATTGCACACTTTATCTGAATCATAATGACTTTTAAGTAAAGAAACATCCCTTTGTGGTTGAGATGTATAAGGAAGGGGGTGTGACTGTAGTTGAATGGTTGTTGAGATTGTTTAATATATTTTTTGTGTTGTCAATGGTACCAGTAGATTGGGTTTGTGCAAGTATTGTACCACTATATAAGGGTATGAGAGATGCGCATGAGTGTTGTAATTCAAGAGGTATTAGTTTGTTGAGTGTAGTTGGAAAAGTGTATGGTAGAGTACTGATTAATAGGGTTAAGGATAAAACAGGGAATGCAATCTTAGAAGTACAGGGTGGGTTTAGAAGAGGTAGGAGTTGTATGAATCAGATTTTTACAGTTAGGCAGATATGCAAGAAATATTTAGCAAAAGGTAAGGAGGTGTATGTTGCATTTATGGATCTGGAGAAAGCGTATGATAGAGTTTATAGGGAAGCAATGTGGAATGTGATGAGGTTATATGGAGTTGGTGGAAGGTTGTTGCAAGTAATGAAAATTTCTACAAAGGTAGTAAAGCATGTGTTAGGATAGGAAATGAAGTGAGCGATTGGTTTCCGGCGAGAGTGGGGCTGAGACAGGGATGTGTGATGTCGCCATGGTTGTTTAACTTGTATGTTGATGGAGTGGTGAGAGAGGTGAATGCTCAAGTGCTTGGACGAGGATTAAAACTGGTAGACGAGAATGATCATGAATGGGAGGTAAATCAGTTGTTGTTTGAGGATGATACTGTACTGGTTGCAAACACAGAAGAGAAGCTTGGCCGATTAGTGACAGAATTAGGAAGGGTGTGTGAAAGAAGGAAGTTGAGAGTTAATGTGAGTAAGAGTAAGGTTAAGAGATGTACGAGATGGGAAGGTGGTGCAAGGTTGAATGTCATGTTGAATGGAGAGTTATTTGAGGAGGTGGGTCAGTTTAATTACTTTGGGTCTGTTGTTGCAGAAAATGGTGGAGTGGAAGCAGATGTACGTCAGAGAGTGAATGAAGGTTGCAAAGTGTTGGGGGCAGTTAAGGGAGTAGTAAAAAGTAGAGGATTGGGGATGAATGTAAAGAGAGTTTTATATGAGAAAGTGATTGTACTAACTGTGATGTATGGATTGGAGTTGTGGGGAATGAAAGTGACGGAGAGACAGAAATTGAATGTTTGAGATGAAGTGTCTAAGGAGTATGGCTGGTGTATCTCGAGTAGATAGGGTTAGGAACGAAGTGGTGCGGGTAAGAACGGGAGTAAGAAATTAGTTAAAAGCTAGAGTGGATATGAATGTGTTGAGTTGGTTTGGCCATGATGAGAGAATGGAAAATGGCTGTCTGCAAAAGAAGTTGATGAATGTAAGAGTTGATGGGAGAAGTACAAGAGGAAGGCCAAGGTTTGGTTGGATGGATGAAGATAGCTCTGGGTTATAGGAGGATAGATGTGAGAGAGGCAAGAGAGCGTGCTAGAAATAGGAATGAATGGCGAGCAATTGTGACACAGTTCCGGTAGGCCCTGCTGCTTCCTCTGGTGCCTTAGATGACCGCGGAGGTAGCAGCAGTAGGGGATTCAGCGTTATGAAGCTTCATCTGTGGTGGAAAACGGGGGAGGGTGGGCTGTGGCACCCTAGCAGTACCAGCTGAACTCGGTTGAGCCTATTGTCAGGCTGGGAGGAACGTAGAGAGGAGAGGTCCACTTTTATTTTTTTATTTTTGTTTCATTTGTTGCCGTCGGCTAACCCCCAAAATTATGGGAAGTGCCTTGGTATATGTATGTATAAGTTCTAATTCACTGCGACAGAGGTGTCACCGTTTCTTTTGAAGTTTTTGTCATTTGGAACCTATGGAAAGAGATTTTATCTTTAACATAATTCCCTTTACTATAAAAACCAAAAACAACATATACTTTTCGCCGTCGCACTGGGAGTGATACTGATTCTTATCACTAAAGATAGATTGTTATAGGTTCTAAGAAATACGTTCTTGTTAGGCCTAGTACTTACCCATATAATCACATCTAAAGTGACTGTAGCGGTATACATCTAGAGTCTCCTTATTCGTCGTCGTTGTTACGGACTTGTCAAATTTCTTGAAATTTCCTTTTCATCCCTATTATTATCACGATGTGTTGATACACTTTATTGGTTGGCAGTTGATGCCTTTGGTATAATTTTGTGTGAAGGCTCTATAGTTATGTAGTGGCTGAATGCTCTCTCAATGTAAAGCCTTACTATTAATTTTGTGTATGCTTTTAGGGAATTATCTTCAGAATTCTATATATTCTTAATCAACTAGGGCAAAATAGACATGTCTTCTTGAGTATTTACTATGAGGACGTTCGTTATTGCGTGCCTGTCTTTATACTGTATAGTGAGACAGTAGACTTTGTACCTCCTGACTATATTTATCAACTTCGGGATAATATCAATTACAATGAGTTAGATATTTTTCCGTTAGTATGTTTATTCACAAAGACTTATTTGAAACTTATCTTTTCACCTCTCTTTTCTCAATGCAGTTATTGTTGTTGGAAATACAGATTTCTCTAGGCGAAATTGTTAAACCGCCCTAAAGGTTCTTTTGTACAAACACTTTAAAAGCGAACATATTTGATTTCGTCTTGAACAACTTTCCAGTAAAGGTTACAGAGATGATATCAATAACAAAACATGCAAATCCTAAGTTCTTATATCATTAAATTCAACTTTTATAGGATTCTTTTTTTTTTTTTATAAATATGCTAGAGATTATCTTAGAAATGCCAAAATCACTCATTTACTATAAGTATGGAAACAAGTTCTGTGCTTGTCCAATAAGTCTTTAGACATAGATGATAGATAATTTTAGCAGCTCTACCATAACATAAGGGGAGAGAGAGAGAGAGAGAGAGAGAGAGAGAGAGAGAGAGAGAGAGAGAGAGAGAGAGAGAGAGAGAAAGAGAGAGAGAGAGAGAGATTACACAAAAAAAATTGAAACATTTAAACAAAGCTTTCATATGAAAATATGAGTATAATAATCTTATCTTCGTATCAATTAATAATTCCGTAAGGTTAATTATATTGGCTAGATCATTCTGCAACAGTCTCAAGTATACATGTAAACATAAAAAACAATAATCTCTCTCTCTCTCTCTCTCTCCAAAACCAATATCATATAATGCATCGCTGTATCTTTTGTCATGTTGATCGTGAAGGACGGGGAGGTGAGAGAGACTGCATAAGGAAATGGATTTCTTTTGGAGGCCTTACTTGGGAAGTCCTCGCATGCAAGATTCTTTCTATTTTATCCTTGTCTATAACACGATAAACTATTGACAATTTATATATATGTATGCATATATATATACATACATACATATATATATATATATATATATATATATATATATATATATACATATATATATATATATATATATATATATATATATATATATATATATATATAATAATAATAATAATAAAGCAGGTTTCTCCTAACAGATATATATATATATATATATATATATATATATATATATATATATATATATATATATATATATATGTATGAAAATTACAAGGTAGAGCATTCTAAGTATTCCAGTATCAATGGTGAGGTCCAAAGAAAAGCCGGGGATGACTGCAGAGAATATTTAGAGAGTGAAGCAGATGAGGCTGACTTTACTATGAATTCAGGAAGTGGCTCTGGTGTAGGAATTGCTCATAGAATTATTAATAGAATCTTTCTGGGGGCAAAAAAGAAGAATCATATACCTA
>NC_090740.1:75556781-75561781 GCF_036898095.1 Palaemon carinicauda
ATTTAATTTTTTTAATTTTTTTTTTTATTTTTTTTTTTTTTACTAACACTCCTTACTCCCATTCATTAGGTGTTTCCTCTTCATGCCACATTTTACAAAATAATCTTATAAGTAGTCTGAGAGTCACTTCATTTTTAGCCAGTATCATCTCGGCAGTTATTCTCAATTATCCAAGGGCTTTCCATCTTGTTAGTTTTTTAGGGCAGTTTCAACTTCCAATATACTGAATTCAATCATGGGCAGATCAAGGTGTTCATCAGCTTCAGGTATATCAATCAAATTAATCCCTTCATATCTCCTATTCATAACCTCACTAAAGTGTTCCATCTAACGTTGGTATTCATATCCTGTTGGTATAACAGAGCCAACTTTCTTTTTGATGAGTATATGCTTCTTCTTCTTTGCCCCAGTCAGATTTCATTAACAATTTTATGTGCAATTCTAAGACCATAGCCAGTTCCCGAATTCATAGCATAGTCAGTCTCATCTGCTTTACCGTCTAGATATTCTCTCCAATCGTTCCTGGCTTTTCTTTTGAACACTATTAATACTGGAATACTTAGCATGCTCTATCTTTTAATTTTCATTACTTCCTCGAAAACTTTCCACAATCAATTTCTGTCTCTGTCTCCTTGTTACAGTATCCCAAGTATCATTTGATATTCATGGCTTTCTTCTTTCAACTGTGTGTCCCAAGACTTCACTACCAACTAGGTGATATATGTTCTTCATTAATTGTCTGTTCTTCGTCTCTTGAAGTCTCTAAGACTGCAAATCGATTCCTACATTCAATTGTAAATGTTTCTCCTTGCCCTTCTTCTCAAAGCTTAGTTATATCAAGCCTAGGTATTCTATCTATTTTTCTGCTGGGTGCTTTCAGTTTTAATTTCAGTGTGGCAATGGGGATCTGGTGATGACTACCAATCTACCAATATCTGCACCTCTATAGCTTGCTATATTTCTTAGAATCTTCCATTTCTCTTTATTAATGGCAATGTTATCTATCTATATTTTGTAATTGCTTCAGGGTAAAATCCAAGTATATTTGTGGATGTTCTAATGATGAAAAGAGTACCTCCAATGACAAGATTGTTTGCTGAACAGAAACTTATAAAATGAAATCCTTTTTCATTTGCAACTTCGCCAAGATCCTCGACACCCATCACATTCTCCATCACTTTTCATATCTTTCCGTGGAATCTGATCTTACCCTCTGCAGTTCTTCATAGTATTCATCTATTCTTTCTTCAATGGAATCATTTGTTGGAGCATAGCAAACTATAATACTCATATTGCACTGCTTTGTTTTGAGCTTTGCTAGTAACAATCTACTATTAACAGCTCTCCACACGGTTAATATTAGCCTTTCTGCTCCTGGTGCCATCATCATACCTACCCCTTATCTTCAACTCCATCTGATCTTCCTTTGACTGACCAGACAGTACTACATAGGACCCTTCTCTCTGGTTACGGTTCTTTCCCTTTGCCTACAAAGACACCGAATAGTCTGGCCTATTCTTTACAGATTCTCTTCTGTCCGCATACACCTGACAACACTGAGATTGCCAAAATATTCGTCTTCACCCAAGGGGTTAACTACTGCACTGTAATTGTTCAGTGGCTACTTTCCTCTTGGTAAGGGTAGAAGAGACTCTTCAGCTATGGTAAGCAGCTCTTCTAGGAGAAGGACACTCCGAAATCAAACCATTGTTCTCTAGTCTTGGGCAGTGCCATAACCTCTGTACTATGGTCTTCCACTGTCTTTGGTTAGAGTTCTCGTGCTTGAGGGTACACTTGGGCACACTCTTCTATCTAGTTTCCCTTCCTCTTGGTTTGTTAAAATTTTTCTGATAGTTTTTATAGGAAATATTTTTTTTAATGTTACTATACTTAAAATATTTTACTTTTCTTTATTTCCTTTCCTCACTGGGCTATTTTCCCTGTTGGGGTCCCTGGGCTTGTAGCATCCTGCTTTTCAAACTAGGGTTGTAGCTTAGCATTTAATAATAATAATAATAATAATAATAATAATAATAATAATAATAATAATAGATATATATTTATTGCCTTGTCTAAAGTTTCCTTACCAATCACCTTAAAAATGTGTTTTACCAAGGGCGAAGATATCTATATTTATATTATATCTATATTATATCTATATTTCATAAATTCACTCTCCACTTGCTGTAACCTCCCATTCTGATTCATGGTTCTAACATTCGAATTACCTATTTTCCTTTTCTCTTTAGTATTTATAAACTGGGAGATTCTTAGCAACCCGCCATGCCCTAGACCTGGGACCATTCTGTCATTTTCTCCTTCAATGACTGACTAAATCCATAGAGGATTCATTGGCTATATACATCTAAGGACAGCCGGTTCCTTGTGATATGCAGTTCCTATCTTACTAAGGCCAGTGACTTCATCGGGATTATGGGAGGCATTTCCACCATACCTAAAGCTCTCATTACTCCACCAAGTTGCTCATCTGCCTATACAAGTATCACCGTTGGGAAACATGGATTGCTAAGATATACCGTATAGCACGGTGTGTATATATATATATATATATATATATATATATATATATATATATATATATATATATATGTATATATATATATATATATATATATATATATATATATATATATATATATATATATATACATATATATATATATATATATATATATATATATATATATATATATATATATATATATATATATATATATATATATATATATATGTATGTATGTATATATTCAGTTATTTATTAGAGACGCACCGATACCACTTAGATACGCATTTTTTCCATACCGATACCGATAGCTGACCTTTCTGATACTCATTTTTTTTTCTTAGACCGATGACAATACTAGAGAGCTAACCAATACCAGCACTAGATGATACAATGATTCTTTAGAAATGTTTGCTAAGGAATAAAATAGCAGTATAATATTGATTAGATGACTGATTTATCAACCTCTTCAGTGTGTTCAATGCAGCGCATGAGGCCTCATTGTGTGTATTCAGTAAACAGTGTACGCCAAGTACTTTGTAGTTTTTGTTTTACAAAAATGGTTTTAATATTTTGTTTGTTTGAAACAAGCTAAAATATGACTATGCCCATGGCAAGGACACAGTGTGATCATTAATCTGATGCCATCCCTATATTTTTTTTCTTTTTTTATAACTGAATATCATATTAGTTCAACCAGGTCGCTTAACAATAAAATATAGCTGTTGATAAATAGAGGAACGTTATGAATCATTTGTATTTCAGTATTTAGCCCTAGTGTGAAGAGTTAAAATGGTAACTATGAAAAAAATAGATCTATATATATATATATATATATATATATATATATATGTATATATATATATATATATGTATATATATATGTATATATATACATATATATATATATATATATATATATATATATATAGATATATATATATATATATATATATATATATATATATATATATATATATATATACACACACACACATATATATATATATATATATATATATATATATATATATATATATATATATATGTATATATATATGCATATATATACATGTATATATATACAGTATATATATATATATATATATATATATATATATATATATATATATATATATGTATATATATACATGAACTGGCAATCTCAGCGAATTTCTGGGAGATAGTGTTGTATTTTGCATATCACCCTTGTTCTTTTAGTTAATATTTAGTTAAAGTTTTGTTCATGAATTTTATCACATATCAAGGTGGGAGATAAGTAAATATTTAAAAGGTAAACTGAAATTCCTATAGGCATTGACGCAAGGATTTACCACTGATACTAAATTTCTTCATTTAGCAGAGTTAATATTTACGACATTGAAATGTTAACTCTTTTATTCAAAACCAAAAGTTAGTTCCGTTCGGTGGCAGAACTCTATTAGTATAGGTAAAAAATATCATTTTGATTAGAATGAATTACAGTTAGTTGTCAGTTGTTTGAAAAAAAAATAAAAAATAGAAACTTTCCTTAAATTAGTTTCCGATTTACCTCACCGGAAACTTATCATTATCGTTTAATATGAACTCAAGAATGTTTTTATTATTATCCTATACGCCCAAGTATCAAAATCAGAGTATCAGCAATTTAAGCTCACTATATGATTGACTATTATTGATACCAATAACGATACTGGTGTCATAACAGTGATCGATACTGATACTCACCAAACAGGCATATATATATATATATATATATATATATATATATATATATATATATATATATATATATATATATATATATATATATATATATATATATATATGTATATTTATTAATATATAAATATATATAAAAATATTCATAAATATACATATATGTATATATATATATACTGTATATATATATATATATACATATATATATATATATATATATATATATATATATATATATATATATATATATATATATATATATGTATATATATGTATATATACACACACACACACACATATATATATATATATATATACATATATATATATATATATATATATATATATATATATATGAAATATATATATATATATATATATATATATATATATATATATATATATATATATGTATATATACATATATATATATATATATATATATATATATATATATATATATATATATATATATTTCATATATATATACATATATATATATATATATATATATATATATATATATATATATATATATATTTCATATATATATACATATACATATATATATATATATATATATATATATATATATATATATATATATATATATATATTTCATATATATATATATATATATATATATATATATATATATATATATATATATATATATATATATATATATATATATATATATATATATGATGTATTATATCCACGAAAAAAAAATGAAAAAGACTTGATTGAAGTC
>NC_090740.1:75564281-75581781 GCF_036898095.1 Palaemon carinicauda
TATGTATACATATATATATATATATATATATATATATATATATATATATATATATATATATATATATATCTATATATATATATATGTATACATATATGTGTATATATATACACATATATATATATACATATATATACATAAATATGTATATATATATATATATATATATATATATATATATATATATATATATATATATATATATATAGAGAGAGAGAGAGAGAGAGAGAGAGAGAGAGAGAGAGAGAGAGAGAGAGAGAGAGAGAGAGAGAGATATTCACTAAGGAACATACCCAAATTTTGGGTTGTGGCCAAAATAAAAATCTAGGAACCTAAGGAGACTTTTCTTCTCTTGGCTCCACGCAGCCTTTCTTCTGATTCTCAATGTTCACCAAGATAACAGGAGGAAGCAACAGGGCCTACCGAAACTGCATGACAATCGCTAGCCATTCATTCTTATTTCAAGCATGCTTCATTGCCTGTCTCACATCTATCCTCCTATCACCTAAGCAGTGTTTCCCAAACTTTTCAAAATGATTACCCCAAAATTTTATTTCCAACTAATCAATTACCCCATTGAACATATACCCGGTAACATCAGATGTTTTTTTGTAGCCACCTGATGAACTGTATGTATCATGTAGCCCGCTATTGGCTGCTTATAGTTAAGGATCCAAAACAAATGCAAACTTTTCCATTTTAATGGATATTAAAATGAACTATCAGCAGTGCAGAATATTCAATGTAACAATATTAATAGATATTATTGTTATGTATTATTGTAATAATCTACTTTATTATTTCAAGTGTTGCAGGTATTGTGCAACATTGCATCATATTGCATGAATAAAACATGTTGTGCTTTGTACATAAGTGTAATGATTTGTTTTGGTATTAGGATTCAAACATTTGTTGATTCCCTCATAGATAGGATGTGATTCTTTATAATTTGTACTGGAGTAGGATTTAAGTCTTTTCAGAGCGATGCTCTTTTGTTTAGAAATGTTTTGGTTTTGTCAGATTGTGTATGACGCTCCACACACACTTAGGAGTCAGCTGTCAAAGAGCCATGTAGTCACATATATTATTAAACGTGTATTTTAAGGATACCGTCTTATTTAATCCCACCAAGAAAAAATGACGACAAGAGATGGGATCAGCTGAGAAATAATTACTAACAATTGTTCATCTATGTTCCAGGTAATTATTATGGTTAATAGAACTTCCTATCAAAGTACAACACTCGTATTATTTTGTAATCACTTTATGTTTGCTCTGGTTTTTCAATGTTAAAATTATTGAGTTTTCCTATAAAATAATTATTGCAGATTTTGCGTATGAATTATGGTAATATGGGAATGTGAATAACTCAATTTCAGGACATATTGATTACCCCAAAAATACCGGTCCATTATCCAACCGGGGTAATTTACCCCAGAGTTGGGAAACACTGAGCTAAAGCTTTCTTCACTCCATCCATCCACCCAAAACTTTTCCTTCCTTATGTACTTCTCCCATCAACTCTTGCATTCGTCATATTCTTCAGCAGACAGCTACTTTCCATTCTCTCTACATGTCAAACACCTCAACACATTCTAGTTGCTAAATTGTTTTATACATTCTGTTTCACCCTCACTAATTCGTTCCCAACCCTATTCAATCAAGATAAACCAGTGATACTCCCCAGACACTCCATCTCAAACACATCCAATTTCTGTCAGTTTGTCAATTTCATTCCCCAAAACTCCGATCTATACAGCATAGTTGGTACAATCACTTTCTCATACAGACCCCTTTTTACATTCATTCCTAACCCTCCATTCTTTATCACTCCCTTCACTTCCCAAACCACACTATATCCTTCATCCACTCCCTGCCGTGCATCTGCTTTCCCTCCACCAATATCAACGACAAGAGATCCTAAATGCTTAAACTGATATACTTCCCCAAGTAATCTTCCATTCCACATACAACTTATCACCACCCTCTCCTCTGGTGCATCCCATAACCTTACTCTTACCACATAAACTCCCGACTTCCTTCTCCCATACCCTACTAAAATCTCTCACTAATCGGCCTAGTTTCTCCTCTGTGTCTGTAACCAGTACTCTATCATCTGCAAACAACAACTGATTTAACTCCCACTTATGATCACACTCGTCTATCAATTTCAATCCTCGTCCAAGCACTCAAGCCTTTACCTCTTTCACCACTCCATCAACAAACAAATTGAACAACTATGGTGAAATCACGCTTTCTCTGAATACCACTCGCTTACTTTATTTCCTGTCCTAACACACGTTTTACAGACTATGTAGAAACTCTTCATTTCTTGCAATAACCTTCCACTAATTCCATATAACCTCATCTCATTCCACATCGCCTCCCTATCAACTCTATCATAATCTTTCTCCAGATCCATAAACGCAACATTCAGCTCCTTGCTTTGTTCTAAACATTTCTTGCATATCTGCTTCACTGTAAAAAGTTTGTTCAAACTTAACCCATCTTTTCTAAAAAAAACCTTGTATTTCTAAGATTGCGTCCTATGCTTTATACCTAATCCTAACAATTACAACTTTACCATACACTTTTCCAACCACAATTAACAAACTAATACCCCTTGAATTACAGCACTCATGCACATACTGTATAATATATATATATATATATATATATATATATATATATATATATATATATATATATATATATATATATATATATATATATATATATATATATAAATATTTATATACACACACACATATATATATATATATATATATATATATATATATATGTATATATATATATATATATATATATATATATATATATATATATATATATATATATATATGTATGTAAGTATATAAATACAGTATATATATATATATACACACATATATATATATATATATATATATATATATATATATATATATATATATATATATATATATATATATATATATATATATACATGTATGTATGTATATATATATATATATATATATATATATATATATATATATGTATATATATATATATATATATATATATATATATATATATATATATATATATATATATATATATATATATATATATAATCTTGCTGAATTGACCTATCTGGTTGATATTAAGGCTAACCCCCTTAAGTGTTGGTAAAATGATAATGAATTAAAACCAGTCAGCTAGCATGATATACATCCATACATATATTTATATATACAGATATATACACATACACACAAATATATATATATATATATATATATATATATATATATATACATATATATGTATATATATAATTAATATATATATATATATATATATATATATATATATATATATATATATATATATATATATATATATATATATATATATATATATATATATATATATATATATATAGTGAACAGGCTTTTGTCTGCAACGGACTTGTAACGTCTGATGAAAATGATGATGTTGATATATGTATATGTAAATATATAAATATATATATATATATATATATATATATATATATATATATATATATATATATATATATATATATATATATATATATATATATATATATTGCACCACACATAGAGTATGTATCTGTGTTTATATAATTTGATTTCGGCAAAGGATGGTATTTTTCTGATACACCAACCGCCTTAACCCACAATGATAAAGTACTTAAATTGTTATACTAGTTTGTCATAAGTTTATGAATTAAGAAGTTTATCCTTTAAGACATTAAACTTATTATTTCCTGTTGATGCCCAAGTCACACTGCAAATGAGAGTCTGATATGATAATTGCACACAGGATTCGAGTATAAATAGATTTTGGCTGTTTGACATCAAATGACGTAATACACTAATGTATTGATTAAGTTACCTAGAATTGTTTGGACACCAAAGTATATGTTCCTTTCGAAATTCAGTTACTAATTACAGTAAGGTATGATAACTTGCAATATTTTAAATCATAAAGATTTCATTCATTCTCGTAAAATCATATATTTATCATTTGTACTAATGACATTCGTAACCTCCTACTATATCAGTATCATCTTTATATCACTTTAAAAAGTTAATCAATGATTATTATTAATGTTAGTAATAATTATACACTGCCCAAATGAAAGAATAAAAGCTCTTATCTTCATTGTCATTGATGACGATTTGCTTTGTGAAGATAAGTGTTAATATCAATCACCAATACATATCAATTCCCATGTATTTTATTACTTGTCGACAAAATTAATCTTGATTTGTATTCTGGGGTAATTAGGAATGATGATTTCATGATCCCCAATTTCTAATTTACGAAACCGAATTTAATGGCATTTACAATTTTTATGATATTGCAAATGGAGCTATAATAATTTTCATTACCAAATCAACCGCTTCTGTTTTTTTAGCCAGTTGGTGTAGAAATTTCAGAAAGCATTGGATAAGTGCCAGGTCTGGCATAACTTGGCCAGGGTACCAGCCACCCATAGAGATACTACCGCTGGAGAGCCATTGAATCCATTGACTGGTCAGACAGTGCTACATAGGATTCTTCTCTCTGGTTACAGTTCATTTTCCCTTGGCCTATAAAGTACATACACCGAATAGTCTGGCCTATTCTTTACAGATTCTCATTTGTCCTCTTACACCTAACCAAACTGAGAATACCAAACAATTCTTTGCTTAAGGGGTTAACTACTGCAATGTAATTGTTCAGTGGCTACTTTTCTCTTGGTAAGGGTAAAAGAGACTGTTTAGCTATGATAACCAGCTCTTCTAGGCGAAGGACACTCCAAAATCTAACCATTGTTCTATATTCATGGGTAGTGCCATAGCCTCTGTACCATGGTCTTCCACTGTCTTGGGTTAAAGTTCTCTTGCTTGGGTTACACTCGGGTATACTGTTCTATCTTATTTCTTTTCTTATTTCGTTTTAATGTGTTATAGTTTATATATGAAATATTCATTTTAATGCTGTTTCTTGTTTTTGAATATTCTATTTTAACTGTTTATCAATTTACTTATTTCCTTTCTCAATGGGCTATTTTCCCTTTTGGAGCCCCTGGCCTTAATAGCATCTTGCTTTTCCAACTAGTGTTGTAGCTTAGCAAGTAGTAGTAGTAATAATAATAATAATAATAATAATAATAATAATAATAATAATAATAATAATAATAATAATAATAATAATAATTTGAGAAGAATACAGACTGATACTTTCATACTTGTAAGTACTATTTCACGAATATTCATCATAGTATTTAGTTGATACAACATTACAAAGTCTACAGTAATGGTCCAAATAAAAGCTGTGCGAGAACGTAAAGCATTGCTTATATATTACTTCATATCAAATGAAACATTTGATGCTGATAGAGGATGATGGAAAAAATCGAGAATGCCATCTAATAATAAAATGACAAAATTCAGTGCAATAAATAGGTTTTTTCGGTATAGCGAAATTTGATGAAACGATTCGAAGGGAACCATAAAGGAATCTTTCCTAATATATATATATATATATATATATATATATATATATATATATATATATATATATATATATATATATATATATATATATATATATATATATATACAAATATTATTGTACATTCGAAATTTTTACATTTCACCATTTATTGAGATATATTGTCAGAATTCAAAATATCGTTTTGAAACAGGTAACAGAAACCCACTATCAAATTGTTCATGATAAGTTACATAGAATGAATTCCTCAGAGCCTTTCACTTATTCCGATCCTCTTTTATTGATGCACAACACAGGGACTTGCCTCCATGGAGGGTTAAAGTCAAGTGATGAAGGGATTTTGAAACTGGTTCTTTGCATTATTTAGTAAAAGCTCTGCCATATTAACTAAACCGGAGTGTCAAAATTATTTCTCAGGTCTGGGCAGTGGAATTGAATTATCCTTATTGTATACTTGTATTTAGGTAGGGTTAAGAAATATGCTTGAATGTTTTTTCATATAAACCCTTTTAGAAAGTTCAGGATTTTTTGTCAAGTGATTAAGAAACTTTCCAAGTTTTCATAGCTTTTTACGTGAAATTGATGACACATTTGTCGCGTCAAATAGCTGTAATCGCCGATAAGCCTAAAAAATTTAAGAGGAAATAATTTAGTGAAGTGATGAAGAAATGCATTTCTTTTGGTGTTTTAACCTAATATTTTTTTTTAATATTATTCTAAATATTTAATATCTCTGTAAACACTATTGTTTATAGAAAATATGTCTCAAATGTGAGATTAAGGGGTTTTATCTTTATTCTTAAATCTAATGGTTTAGCTTGTAGTAAAACCTGTGAGAAAAAAATAATCTTACATATTCATGCATTTGCTTATAAAGAATCTTTAATCTTCAAGTCTGGCGTAGCTTTACGATCTTATTACTTAGAATTTTAGGTAAAAAAGGGCATTAGTGTTTGAATTTTAAGTTAAATACTTTTATTCTAAGCTATGGTTTATTATAGATTAATCCTTATTTGAGATATTTCCTTTGGGTTTGTCACTTTGAGTTATTTTTAAAGCGGTTTCTTGTTACATTTATGTTACATGAACAACTGAACTTGTGATATATTCTGTTATAATACAGAGTTATATTTCGTGTTCTATTGCCAGGAAGCGAACTATTTTATACAAAAATAAATCAACTTATTGATTTTATTCTCTTGATTTCATATATGCACCAACATATTGGTTTTATATTGGAAGAGGCTGATAAAAAAAATAAAAATGATAATAATGAATCTAGTCATGTTCCTAATAATTATGTTGAATATATTTGTGTTTGTTCTATCAGATGATAGTGAGGTGTGAATAGAATATATATATATATATATATATATATATATATATATATATATATATATATATATATATATATATATATATATATATATATATATATGGAGTGAAGAAAGCTCTGGGTGATAGGAGGATAGATGTGAGAGAGGCAAGAGAGCGTGCTAGAAATAGGAATGAATGGCGAGCGATTGTGACGTAGTTCCGGTAGGCCCTGCAGCTGCCTCCGATGCCTTAGATGACCGCAGAGGTAGCAGCAGAAGGGGATTCAGCATTATGAAGCTTCATCTGTGGTGGATAATGTGGGAGGGTAGGCTGTGGCACCCTAGCAGTACCAGCTGAACTCGGTTGGGTCCCTTGTTAGGCTGGAGGAACGTAGAGAGTAGAGGTCCCCTTTTTGTTTTGTTTCATTTGTTGATGTCGGCTATCCCCAAAATTGGGGGAAGTGCCTGAGATGACCGCGGAGGGAGCAGCAGTAGGGGATTCAACATTATGAAGCTTCATCTGTGGTGGATAATGTGGGAGGGTGGGCTCTGGCACCCTAGTAGTACCAGCTGAACTCGGTTGAGTCCCTTGTCAGGCTGGGAGGAACGTTGAGAGTAGAGGTCCACTTCTTTTTTTTTCTTTTTTTTATGTCGGCTACCCACCAAAATTGGGGGAAGTGCCTTGGTATATGTATGTATGTATGTATGTATTGCCCAGTTGAAGGATTTGGCAATTGTTTTGAATTAATGATTACCGTATATGGTAACACATACACTAAAAAGAAAGGCGTGTCTCTGAGCGAAATATTATATGCAATATTCAAAGCTAGCTCAGCTATAGGAAACATGGCGTGCCAATGAAGGGGGTCATCAGCCACTTAGTAACGCAGAATTCATACTACTTCCCTATTATGTGATTTTACTAAGCCATTTGTTGAAGGCTTATATGCGGTCACTGAAAAGTGCTCAATTTTCATCAAGTTCGTGACCGATTTCACCACTTTTTTTATAAACTCAAGACCATTATCACTTATCAAAATTTTCGAGCAACCAAACCTCGTAATAAAAGAGCACAACGCCTAGGCTAATGAATTTGCCGATTTTCCAACATTGCGTAAGTATGAGTGTACTGAGTAAATGCATCCACAAATACACATATACTTATGTTGTGTTAACCCTTTAAGAAATGGCCCTACTACATTTATATGCACTCTATAAAATTTGATAGGAGTCACAGGCCACTTTCTGGCTTCCGGTACTGTTTTTTCTAAGTTCTTTAAAACAGTTACAAGCACGACTAACCTTTTACGTAATTTTTACAGATTTTTTCATTCCTAACCAAAAGAAGGATTCACGTGCTCTCATTAATGTTCTATCAATCCCTAAACGCCCTGCATACGGACTTGCATTTACAATGTGGATGGCTCATTTAATTAAACATGGAGGAATAACTACCCATGCACAAAATTCCCATCCCCTCTTATCGTAAGCACAATATAAGATATAATTTTCAATAAAATATTTCTCACGAGGCACATTCATAAATGACGGATAACGCTCCAATTCCCTTTTAATCCCTGCTCGCACTCTTTCCATCCATTCCTCTTTTTATCTGTCCCTCTCAGACTTCTTTTATGTCCCAACCTCCCAAGTCAATCAAATCTGCATCATCAGGGCATTCAGTCTGGACACCCCTGGTCCTGTCCTCAGTCACCCACATATATTCATCTTCATCGCTCCTCTCTCTCTCTCTCTCTCTCTCTCTCTCTCTCTCTCTCTCTCTCTCTCTCTCTCTCTCTTATATCTACAGCTCTCCCTCTCTCTCCACTACCGTATTCCGTTTGTACCTCGAGAGAATTTATATCCCGTTCTTTATTTTGTCTATATTGATGGGAGTCTTCACTATTTTGGTTACGCTCTTCGATTATCTTTTGTGCCCTAGTTGTTACTCCTATTACTGCAGCTCTAGAGAGAGCATCAGCTACCTTGTTAGCTTTACCTTCTATGTGGTGAAAAACCTTTATATCAAACTCTAATAATCTCTCAATCCATCTCGCTTGTCGAGAGGTCAAATCATTTTTATAATACAAATCACTTAAGGGGCGATGATCACTTTGCAACTCAATCGACTGACCTAAGGAAAAGAATCCATGCCTCTCTAGAACCCAAAGAATAGCCAAAGCCTCTCGATCGAATGTACTATAAATCTTTTCTGCACTTTTTAAAGATCGAGAAGAAAAAGAAATGGGTCACTCTCTGCCTTTATCATCTCGTTGAGAAACTACGTCACCAATAGCTATGTTACTCATATCTGTTGTCATTAAAAACGGGCGATCAAATCTAGGATATGCGAGTAATTCATGGATAGTTAAGGCAGCTTTCAAATGGTTAAAGGCCCTTTCTTCTTCCACTTCCCAATTTCTTTCTTTTTGTTTCTTTAAAGCATCTAAGGACCTCACTATCTCTCCAAAACCTTTTATGAATTTACGGTAATACCCAGCGAGCCCAGGGAACCGAGTTACTTCCTTAAGGTTACGTGGCCTGGGGAAATCTCTAATAGCCGCTATTTCACTGGGGCAGGCTTGGATACCTTCTGGGGTTATTATGTGACCTAAAAATTCGACCTGTTTATACAGAAAAATTTGCACTTTGACAAATTTTTTTTCTATAACATTATGTCGCAATGATTCTAAAACTTTACAAATATTATTATTATGTTCTTCGGCCATTTTCCCTGTAATTATGATGTCGTGTAAATTAACAAGAACATTATGGTCAATTAAGGGAGATAAAAACCGCCATCATTACTCTAGAGAAATGACTTGGAGCAATTTTAACACCGAAAGGAAGAAAATTAACTGAAATAGTTGATCATTAGCTATAAATGCTATTTTACTGTCTTTCTGAATGGGTATTTGATAGTATCCAGATTTTAGATCAACAGTTGTAAAATATTTACTATCCGGTACCTTCACAGGTAATTCTTCGATCGAGGGCAATAGAAATACATTATCCTTAGTGACTGCATTCAACTTCCTATAATCATCACACAATCTTTCCGAGCCATCCTTTTTCTTAGCAGCTACAATTGGAAAAGCCCAGGGGGATTCGCTCTCCTTGATTATCCCTTGTTCCCTTAATTTACTAATTTCCCTTTCTCTCTCTCACTGGAAATGAATGGGTACTTTATAAGGCCTTGACCTAATTGGCTCCGCCTGCCCAGTTTCAATGCTAAAGGGAAATCGATCAATCCTTCCAGGTGGCTAGTGGCTCATCTCCAATTGCAATTACATCAGAATAATCATTGACAATGTCACTAACTACAGGTTGATATTCTGACAGACATAATTTTCGTGCTTGCATAACCAAATCCTGAGTGCGTTCGTCTGTGTGGGCTGGAGTTGTGGCTCCCAACATTCCATTATTAGCAATTTCACATAACTTTAATTCACACACAGAATCACTTCCTAACACAACTCTTTTATTTGACAAATTAACTATCATTATATCAGCTCTGTTCTCCTTTATTTCCGCTAAGACCTCTAAAATCATATGCGCCCAATTGTCATGGGGTTTAACAACGACCTTGGCTCCTTCCGAAAGAGGATGACACGGGGTCACCGATATGCTCGTAAGTCTGGGGAGACAACACTTTTCCTCTCTCAGGTACAGCTGTCACCTTTATTAAATGTCTCTAAAAATACACCCTCCTGCTTTTACTGTTATAGTATATTTTCCCCAAAACATACATATTTGATTACATGAAATGAAATATATTCCTAAAATAGCCTCGATTTCTGGAATTCCCTAGGTGGGCAAGAAAAAAATTCATGTGTAAACTTCACAGATCCCACCTTATAGTTGACGATTGTTGTATGGTTTATGCGTAGTTTGCTTCCTCCTGGCGTGTCAAGGACGATAGATGCCGCTGACTGTAGTGGGTTTGAGGAGAATCTTTTTTTCAATCAGTAAAACACTGGCTCCTGTGTTGATCAGCACTCGAATGGATTTATCTGGCAGGTCAATCCTAACTGTTAACATTCCTAGACGGCCATTACGATATATGGGGCATGGGCCAATGACCTCAGCTGCAACGCCCCTGCTTCCTAGTGCTGCGGGAGTGAAGGCGGGGGGGGGGGGGGGGGGGGGGGGGGCAGGGACATTTCAGCGCCGCCAGCCCAGCGCCGCCGATTCAGCACCGCCAGCTCAGCACCAGCCATTCCAGCGCCATGCCTTTTCAGCGCCAGACGTTTCAGCGCCGTGGAAGTGTGGTTTTGTGTGTGTGTGTGTGTTTATAAACAAAAGAAAAGGTTTTGAACAAATATTTATTGATTAAAAGTATTTATACTACTGTGTTTATAAACAATAGAAAATATTTTGAACAAATATTTATTGATAAAAAGTATTTATCCTACTGAATAGTTAAAATAGTCCTCGGCTTTCTGACGTGCATACGTTTTCGCCTTTTCAACTTCTACCGCCACTGCAGATGGCAGATGGGTGAGATCATTCATTTTCTTTAGAACAGCTTCTTCTAACGTATGAATTCTGGCACGAAATCTACCGTCTTCATGGGATCTCCAGAACTTTACATTTGTTTGTGTCTTCGCTCGTCCTTTCTGACTCTGAACTGTATCCTCCATGGTTTCCCAAAGACTGTATTTAGCAGATTATTATTTTTTTTTCTTTTTAACTAAATCACGGTTTACAAATGTTTACAAATATTTCCTTTAAAGATTTCAATTAAACAACGGAATCACCGAAATCAATAAGTTGCGGTTTGGAGCGGAAATTATACAAACTACTGTGTGAAGAGAGAGAGAGAGAGAGAGAGAGAGAGAGAGAGAGAGAGAGAGAGATTTTAATTAAACAACGGAATCACCGAGATCAATAAATAGCGGTTTGGTACTGAAACTATACAAACTACTGTGTGGAGAGAGAGAGAGAGAGAGAGAGAGAGAGAGAGAGAGAGAGAGAGAGAGAGAGAGAGAGAGATTAATTAAACAACGGAATCACCGAGATCAATAAATAGCAGTTTGGTACTGAAATTATACAAACTACTGTGTGAAGAGAGAGAGAGAGAGAGAGAGAGAGAGAGAGAGAGAGAGAGAGAGAGAGAGAGAGAGAGAGAGAGAGAGAGTTAAAATTTCTTCTGGCGCTGAGATGGCTGTCGTTGATTTTTTTTGGCGCTGAAATGACCAGGGGCTGAAGTGGCGGCGCTGAATCGGCGGCGCTGATCTGGCGGCGCTGAATAGTACCTAACCCGAAGCCGGGGATACCGATGGAGGTCCCAGTGCCTGTCTAAGTCCGTCGCCGTTGGGGGTGCTGCCTCGGCTGGTGCTTGTGATGTTATGCGTGGGGGGGGGGGCATCAAACTCCCTCGTCTCCCCCTTCTTCCCCTTCCTCTATCCCTTTCCTCGAATGTTGGGCGGGGGGGGAGGTGTGCATGTGCCACAGCCCACCGGCCATCAGCATTTTTTGCTATGCATTCTTGAGATAGATGACTGTAGGCCTGACAAGTGTAACAAGGGGGGGATACTTGGGTGGGGCACTCCACTTGTCGCAGCCCCTCTACCCCACACTGCCAGCATCCAAAGACTCTTCTAACCAGCTGACTGCATTCTCCCCTCTACTACTTTGGGGGTTGATGAGTGCCTCTCATGGGTGCCAACTTCTCGGAATCGGGCCCGTTATTCCCAGTCATTTTTTCTTTTGGCAAACTGTCTAAAATGTTTTATATCACCCTCACTACGTCTGCTAACGAGCGATTTTCATCAAACAAATAACCACATAAATACAGGTCTACTAATCTGCTAATATATTTACGGGCAAATGCTTTTTTATCACCTTCTGGGAGATTGGCATTTCAGGAAGCAAACGAATCGCAATCACGAAAAATGCAAGTTGTAAAACTAAGAACGGATTCACCTTCCCGAATTTTGGGTTTGTAATTTTCTTTTAGGTCCCCCTTTCTCGCATCAGGCAAGGTATATCTCTCAATTAAGCGTCGTTTTATTTCAGAATAACTACTTAAACTGGCTCGTGGCCAACACATTACCTCCATTGCAGGAGCATATTTCAGCAATCTAATTACTTGAATAGCTTTTTCTCTTTCCAATTACCCATATGTGGCTACTTTAAAGTCTCTCAAGAACCCCTTGTTAGGCCACTGATCATCAACAGGCCTAACAATTGCCTGGAGTTCTGGCAACTCTCAAACTACGATTTGCGTATCTTCACTTGGCTGTGCATATATACTTTCACTTGTGTGTGTTCCACCAAGAATCTGTTCAATTACTGTTCTAAGTTATCTAACTTATTTTCCAATTCTTGCGTTCTAACTTCCTATTCATATTCTTCATCGGCAACGCTATACACTGCTCCTCCATTTTCATTTGCCGCAGTAGCAGTGTCTGCTATGTTAGTTCTCATGTATCTAGACATCTTGAACTTTTATTTTATCGGCTCAAAGAACAACTTCGCTCACAGCATATACACACAGATGTATTTTTACACCTGACACCAATATGTCCCATGTTGACAGATAATGAGACATTGGAACATGGTTTTTTTTTTACTTTATTACAAAAGGTTCGTAAGTACACTGTACACAGCTACAGTCACTCAGGTGAGAGCCATGTCCACTCGAGCGCCTAAAGGCAACTAGACACCCCTCACTATTAAAGTGCAATCTTGCTACAACACATACTGACCTATAAGTTTTGTGGAATTCTCATGATTATAGAGTTCATTTACCTTGATGTACAACACATATCTACTTACAAGAATTAGGATATATATATATATATATATATATATATATATATATATATATATATATATGTATATATATATATATATATATATATATATATATATATATATATATATATATATATATATATATATTTATATACATATATATACAGTATATATACAGTATAGATATAAACATATATATTATATATACAGTATATATATACCTATACACACACACACACACACACACACACACATATATATATATATATATATATATATATATATATATATATATATACAGTATATATACAGTATAGATATAAACACATATATATTATATATACAGTATATATATATATAAACAGTATATATATACCTATACACACACACACATATATATATATATATATATATATATATATATATATATATATATATATATATATATATATATATATATATATATACAGTATATATACACACATATATATACATATATATATATATATAGTATATATATACATATATATATATATATATATATATATATATATATATATATATATATATATATATATATATATATATATATATATATATATATATACAGTATATATATAAATATATATACATACATACATATATATATATATACAGCATATATATATATATATATATATATATATATATATATATATATATATATATATATATACTTACAAATACAGTATACATACATACATACAGTATATATATATATATATATATATATATATATATATATATATATATATAAATATATATACATACATATATATATATATATATATATATATATATATATATATATATATATATATATATAAACATATATATATATACATATATATATATATATATATATATATATATATATATATATATATATATATATATATATATATATATATATATATATATATATATATAGGACGTGGTAGAAGGAATTATGTAGTTTTCATGGGTGACTTAAATGCTAGAGTTGGCGATGGAGAGGTAGAAGGTGTCATTGGGAAGTATGACGTACCAGGTGAAAATGAGAGTGGTGAGAGACTGATAGATATGTGTTTTGAACAAGAGATGGTAATAAGTGCTAGCTTTTTTAAAAAGAAAGATAAAAATATGTATACATGGGTAAGAGTGGCAAATGGAAGAGTAGTAGAAAGGGCATTAATGGATTATGTGTTGGTAACTAAAAGAATGTTTGGAAGATTGAAAGACGTGCACGTGTTTAGGGGTATGGCTAACGGTATGTCTGATCATTTTTTGGTGGAAGGAAAATTAGTTGTAGCAAAAGAGTGGGGGAATAGAGTAGGTGGATGTAAAAGGGAGCTAGTGAGGTTTAAAGAGCTAATAAAACCGGGGGTAAAAAGTAAATATCAGGAAAGGTTGAAAATGGCATATGACGAGGTGAGAGTAAGAGAAACTGGTAATTTAGAGGAGGAGTGGAAGTTAGCAAAAGAAAATTTTGTTGGGATAGCAAGTGATGTATGTGGCAAGAAGGTTGTTAGAGGCAGCATGAGGAAGGGCAGTGAATGGTGGAATGAAGGAGTGAAGGTAAAAGTGGAAGAGAAAAAGAGGGCTTTTGAAGAATGGCTGCAGAGTAATAGTATAGAGAAGAATGAAAAATATAGCGCGAAAAATGCGGAAGTGAAGCGCAAGGTACATGAGGCAAAGAGGGCAGCTGACCTGAGGTGGGGATATGGACTGGGTCAGTCATATGAAGAGAATAAGAAGAAGTTTTGGAAAGAAGTGAAGAGAGTAAGGAAGGCTGGCGGAAGAATTGAAGAGACAGTGAAAGATGGAAATGGAAGGTTGTTAAAAGGAGAGGAGGCAAGGAAAAGGTGGGCGGAATATTTTGAAAGTTTGCTGAATGTTGAGGATAATAGGAAGGCAGATATAATTACTGTTCCAGGTGTTGAGGTGCCAGTGATGGGAGAGGAGAATGAGAGAGAGATTACAATAGAGGAAGTGAGGAGAGCACTAGATGAAACGAGAGTAGGAAAAGCATCTGGTATGGATGGTGTGAAAGCTGAGATGTTGAAGGAAGGGGGTGTGACTGTACTTGAATGGTTGGTGAGATTGTTTAATATGTGTTTTGTGTTGTCAATGGTACCAGTAGATTGGGTTTGTGCCTGTATTGTACCATTATATAAGGGTAAGGGAGATGTACATGAGAGTTGTAATTCAAGAGTTATTAGTTTGTTGAGTGTAGTTGGAAAAGTGTATGGTAGAGTAATGATTAATAGGATTAAGGATAAAACAGAGAATGCAATCTTGGAAGTACAGGGTGGTTTTAGAAGAGGTAGGGGTTGTATAAATCAGATTTTTACAGTTAGGCAGATATGCGAGAAATATTTAGCAAAAGGTAAGGAGGTGTATGTTGCGTTTATGGATCTGGAGAAAGCATATGATAGAGTTGATAGGGAAGCAATGTGGAATGTGATGAGGTTATATGGAGTTAGTGGAAGGTTGTTGCAAGCAGTGAAAATTTTCTACAAAGGTAGTAAAGCATGTGTTAGAATAGGAAATGAAGTGAGCGATTGGTTTCCGGTGAGAGTGGGGCTGAGACAGGGATGTGTGATGTCGCCGTGGTTGTTTAACTTGTTTGTTGATGGGGTGGTGAGAAAGGTGAATGCTCGAGTGCTTGGACGAGGATTAAAACAGGTAGACGAAAATGATCATGAATGGGAGGTAAATCAGTTGTTGTTTGCAGATGATACTGTACTGGTAGCAGACACAGAAGAGAAGCTTGACCGACTAGTGACAGAATTTGGAAGGGTGTGTGAGAGAAGGAAGTTGAGAGTTAATGTGGGTAAGAGTAAGGTTATGAGATGTACGAGAAGGGAAGGTGGTGCAAGGTTGAATGTCATGTTGAATGGAGAGTTACTTGAGGAGGTGGATCAGTTTAAGTACTTGGGGTCTGTTGTTGCAGTAAATGGTGGAGTGGAAGCAGATGTACGTCAGAGAGTGAATGAAGGATGCAAAGTGTTGGGGGCAGTTAAGGGAGTAGTAAAAAATAGAGGGTTGGGCATGAATGTAAAGAGAGTTCTATATGAGAAAGTGATTGTACCAACTGTGATGTATGGATCGGAGTTGTGGGGAATGAAAGAGATGGAGAGACAGAAATTGAATGTGTTTGAGATGAAGTGTCTAAGGAGTATGGCTGGTGTATCTTGAGTAGATAGGGTTAGGAACGAAGTGGTGAGGGTGAGAACGGGTGTAAGAAATGAGTTAGCGCTAGAGTGGATATGAATTTGTTGAGGTGGTTTGGCCATGTTGAGAGAATGGAAAATTGCTGTCTGCTAAAGAAGGTGATGAATGCAAGAGTTGATGGGAGAAGTACAAGAGGAAGGCCAAGGTTTGGGTGGATGGATGGTGTGAAGAAAGCTCTGGGTGATAGGAGGATAGATGTGAGAGAGGCAAGAGAGCGTACTAGAAATAGGAATGAATGGCGAGCGATTGTGACGCAGTTCCGGTAGGCCCTGCTGCTTCCTCCGGTGACTTAAATGACCGCGGAGGTAGCAGCAGTAGGGGATTCAGCATTATGAAGATTCGATTCATCTGTGGTGGAATTGTAGGAGGGTGGGCTGTATCACCCTAGCAGTACCAGCTGAACTCGGCTGAGTCCCTGGTTAGGCAAAGGCAAAGGCAAAGGCAAATTTTATTCTATCGACCCCTTCCGGAGTATGAGAATTACAAAATTACACAAATATATATATTTTACACAAAAACTACAAAAAGAAGAGACCAATAGATTACAACTATATTTATGTACACATATATTCAGTAAGTACAAAATTAACGCATAAAAGGTATTCTGACAAAGGAAAGTACATACATTGAAAAATAATACCAGAATAATGAAAATC
>NC_090740.1:75589281-75594281 GCF_036898095.1 Palaemon carinicauda
TTATGTGACCAAATGGTCGATTCTATAGTCACCTAAATGATTTTTTTTCTTTTAATCAATTTACATTCGTAACCTTTCCAGAAGTATTTATTTTTGGCTACAACTGCCACCAACCTGTACCGTCAAAAATATTTATTATTCACATCTTCCAACAGCCATTGATGTCACAGACACCACCAACAGAACGTCTAAACACTTCCAAAAAATTTTCTATATTTATGTGCAATATTACTTTTTATCGATTCATAGGCAAATTACCGCATTTGCTTCTATTATCGATTCTGTTGTAGTAATTTACACGTTTATCTATTTCAAGGCATTACAACTTATACCTTATCTTTTAATCGATTTAATTACTCTGGGGTTAGAAGTAACTTTCATGTTTTAAGTTTTAAGTAGATATTTTTCATTTCATTTTAATCGATTTATCAGTTCAGAGTTCTCTTGGAGAGACGTTCGTGCTTACATGCTTCTAGTTACATATACTTTCGTCTTTGTTTTTTGGATTTTTTTACAAAAGAAAAAAAAGAAATAAATTGTCACGACTAATCTTATCGATTCATATACCTCGGCTCAAGAAACTTTACTGTTTCATTCTTCCTTGTTACACATTATACATCCTTGCTATCAAGACTCTCTGAACTAAAATTAAATTAAAATAACATTTCCTATGTAATTTAAAGAGGATAGGAAACACAAGGGGTGCCATGATGCGTTCCACTAGAAAACGAGTGAAAAATAATTCAAGAGTTTCTTTAGATGCCTGGAAAACACTACATGTACCTTCAGAAATTTTGGTAAATCTAGGTCACCGAATCTAAACCGGGAACTCAGAGAAAACCTCTTTTAATTTTTTTATTACTAAACTACTTCCCTTAAACTGGTCAATGAAATTGGGTCACATTTTTGCGTCTTAATATACGATAGCAGATAAATAAATTTGAAATATATTTTACATGAGGAATGCTACTCTTTTCGTCTGCAACTCGCTCAGGTTCAATTGGCCATCTTTTAATAATAAATTCCAGAATCAAAGAGAAATAAAAAGGTACATTAGAACATATAGTTATCGACATAATTCATGGTTCTACCATATAAAGTTGCAGATATTTTTTGTTCCACTCACCTTTTCAAACTATATCAGAAATTAAGAGGAGTGCCTCTCCATTATTGAACTAGAAAAGCGGTGGAGACTAGAGTTTTTTTTTTTTCTCAAAAGCACAAGCTTTCATATTCATAAGGAAGCCTTTCATTAAAAAAGCAGAAAATATCTTGTAATGAACAAAAAAAATAATATTGGTAACACCAGTTCCCATTCCTTGTAAGTCATTGGTTACCAACCAATTTACATCTACAGTATCTCTCTTCTCATGTTTACTACCTACTATGGGTTTCACAGACAGTGCAAGTGCGATTTTTTGCAATTATTCTGTAACGAACAGTCGTATCAATACGAGATGTTGCTTTAGAGTATTACACCCAGTGAGGAAATTTATAGGAGTATCATGAATCATTTATTGTAAATAATAAAGACTTTTGTACCTATACCAAGAGGCAAAACTCATTAGCCAAGCAAGAAAACGAACACCAGGTTGGAAGAGCTCCGCCTGCCTACAACCCCCTTCACCTCCAATCCCCATTTTATTCCTCCCCTCTCCTTTCTTCCCTCACCTGCCCTACGTCTTTCCTTCTCTCTTTCTCTCTCTCTGAATGTTGCTTTGATTTAAACATATTTTTTTACGATTTTTTTTTCTATCAATCTAATAATTATTTACATAACCAATACCATAGAGAGAGAGAGAGGAGAGAGAGAGAGAGAGAGAGAGAGAGAGAGAGAGAGAGAGAGAGAGATGAGCAAACCAGTGAATAAAGCAGTCAGTCATCTGATAGGTAACAACCGATTGAATTGTTCCATATCTACAACAATAAATATTATAATTAGATAAGATAGATAGATAGATAGAGTGCTTGATATAAAAAAAAATCATACAAAATAAGTTGCAACTTAAGCTACCTTCTCAGAAAGAGAGCATGAAGGGAAGGGAAAGAACGGAGAGGGATGGATGGCGTGGAGGTGGAGAGAGATAGCTTGAAGCAGGGGGAGAGCAGGTGAGGGATGAAAGGAGAGGGAGGGAGGGGGTGAAGGTAGAGGTTCTGTATATTATTGTTCGGTTGTGTGACTGGATGATGGAGATTTTGCCCTTTGGCATAGGGGTAAGTGTCTTTATAATTAATAGTTAACGATTCATTATACCCCTATAAATTTCCTCACAGGGTGTAATACCCTATAGCAACATCTCGTATTGATACGACTGTTCGTTACAGAAGAATTGCAAAAAATCGCACTTGCACTGTCTGTGAAACCCATAGTAGATGGTTTAAAAGTGCAAAATAGGAATGAATGGCGAAGTGTGTACTAGGGGTTCAACACTATTCTATGAATATTCTGTGTAGTGGGCTTTAGCAACAAGCAGATTCGCGTTTCAGTTTAACAGTATGTGCTATAAATGAATAGCATTATTCAAATCTTTCTTGCTTACTTTACTTACTTTAAATGCTGTTTTTCTGGCCCTATAGAGCAGGGAAACCCGACTCTCTACAGGACCTCCACTGTCATTTTATCATGTTTGTTCGAAAGCATTCAACATTTCACACAGCATACTGCTCGTTTATTGTCAAATCCACACCATCGAAGCACTGTGAAAACAAAGAAGTCTTCAGTTTCCTTTTGAGAGCCTTAATATCTTCAGTCTTTCGAATGTCTAGTGGGAGCTTATCGTATAGCGTCGGGGCCGCATATTTAAAGACTCTAGTCTAGTCTTCAAACCCTTTTTACTGCGACCCACAGCAAGAACCACAGTTTGCATTGCGACCCAGAATACCTAAGTGTAAAAAGACAAACTATTCACTGAGTTCATTTAATCGGCATCGTCAATTTGTGTATATTTTTCTAAGATCTGCACAGTTTTATTTATTTATAGGAATAAAATATTACTTTAAGAAAAACAAATAAAAACGAAATTCAAACACAAATGTAAAGTACATAATATTAAGTAAAAAAACATTCAATGAGATGGATATGCTTGTATGTTCATAAATAGCTGTTTCAATATGGAACACAGGAAGACAATGGTACTTATCAAGTGTAGTGTTGGGCTTGTTTCTGTTCTTAGTCTTTTATTAAGTTAATGTGAAAAATACTATTTCACACAAGTAGGTAGTTGTTAAAGGTAATAGTAATAGAATAGCCTTTTTACTTAGTAGTGTAAATTCCCTTTTGTTCTTAACCCAATATGACCGTAGTTTTTGAAATCTCTTTAGTTCTTAACCCAAAATGAGCGTAAATCCCTTTTGTTCTTAACCCAAAATGAGCGTAAGTTTTGAAATCCCTTTTGTTCTTAACCCAAAACGAGCGCAAGTTTAACTTTTCAAAACTGTCTTCGAGTGTAAAGGAGCAGCTAAGCTGCAGCAATTCAGCTTCCTCTTCAGGTAATATGTTTAACTCAATTATTGATTCAGAACTTTGGAGACCAAATAGATTTCTTATCCAAAGTCTTTTCTTAAATGGTTAAAACTTCATTCCAGGAAAATAATTATTAAAGCTTAGAGACAGGAAAATGTGATGTGACAAAAGCTCGAGTTTTAACTTTGCTAATAAGTTGCTGTCGACAACATTCTCAGCAGTGTGTTGTAACTATGTTGGAAACATATAATAGGTATGATCATCTTGAAGTCTTTCTTGCCACACCCCTCAATGATAGAGAGAGAGAGAGAGAGAGAGAGAGAGAGAGAGAGAGAGAGAGAGAGAGAGAGAGAGAGAGAGAGAGAGAGAGAGAGAGAGAGATTGTCCCTAGTCTATGGAAACCTTGAAATTGTTTTAACTGCAATAACATTCATTTTGTATTTGTATAATGCAGTCATTATAATTATACTGTACTATTGTATTTGATTAGTAAAGACTTTCTTGTCATGGGAGAAATCTGAAAACCTAGCGACGATTTATGAGTGCTATGTAATATCTAAAGTTGTTTATATTCTTCACTTTGCCTATTTGTGTATTTTGTAGTTCCTTAATTTTTTGTCACGACCCATTTTATTTTCCACGCAACCCACAGTTTGAAAAACTGTAGGCTCTAGGAGTCTAAGGCCAACAATAGACGTATATCTAGGTTCGAATAATTTGAAACCATCTGTAACTAATCTCGCGTCAACACGATTTTTGGCAGCACAATATGCAGTAATTCTCTGAGATATTTTTGACGCCCGGGTCTGATAACTTGACGAGTTATTTTACCCTTTCTAAACTCAATTCTAGCTTTAATAGGCAGTTCAGTGTAAATTATTTACTATGAGTGATCCTTCCTCGGGGTGGGACACTTTTTATTAGTCTTGCTCCTCTTTTTATTATGTCTTGTAATTTCTTAGGTTACACTTTTGGTAAATTGTAGTAGATGATCTGGTTATAGATAAGTTACAGCCAAGAGATGCGTCTAGATTACGAACTTTACTACACGACAGAGCTGTTATTTATGTTTATTTGAATAGCACCCAAGTTTCTTGTGCTGTTTTACTTTTCAGCCACCATAAACTCAGTTTTATTTTAATTTAATTTTAGTTGTTTGGTTGTCAACCATTTACTAGCATTGACAAGAATTTGGTTTAGAGATTCAGTATTGTTGTCTATATCATTTATGGAGAAGTAAAATTGTTTCTCATCTGCAAATAATTTGAACTCCAATCCACGCCTTTGTCGTATTTTCGACAGACCAATAGTATAAATACATAATAAGATTAGCCCCAGTACACTCCCCTGAGGTACCCTCTGTTTAAATTTACACAATAATTTCTGTCAACCAAGTAGTCTTTTAGGTATTCAAAAGCTTGATCTTCAATTCGGATGGATCATCGATAATTTAGTAGCAGTTCGTCCACGACTGTATCAAAATCAGTACTACGATCAAGTAATGTTAAAATATATTTTTTTTCATCCATCATTTCCA